>NW_026706580.1:0-130312 GCF_029867415.1 Vicia villosa
AACAGCGAGAAGATGAGAAATCCGTCATGTGAACCTGTTATGCAATGTGTATGACTGGATGCCATGTGTATGCAATGTATGAAATGTATGTGCAATGTATATGAATGCAATGTATGAAATGTATATGCAATGCATGAAGTGAAATGTGTGTGCAATGTTTCAAGGATCTTAGAGTTTAGATTTGTTAAAGAAGAAACAAACGTTAGTTAATCAATTTATTTCTTTTTTTTTTGCTTCTTTTTTCTTTGCCTCATTTGGGCTTACAAGACAGAAATAAAATAAATGATCCTTCAGGTCTCCCGTGGACGCTTTCTCTTTGCCCCCAGGAATGTGTTGATCTGCTGTTCTTCTTGAAGCTGTCCGGTGAGCTCCAATATCCTTCTCTCATAATCTTGACAGTATGATTTGAAGGTGTCTCTTTCCTCTTTGAGTTGAACCCAAGATTTTTGCAACTCTTCTAGGTCAGTTGGCATGTCCGGGTGTAGAATAACTTGAGGTTCATATCCTTCGACCTCTGGTTCAATAGTCACAGGTAGAACAGCAGGATATGGCATAAGGAGTTTCTGAGCATGAGTGCGGACCCATCTGAGGTAGGGTTCCATAGGAATAGAATTCCATTGCCCCAGAGTTTTGCTTTCTATTCTATAGACACTGCCCCATGCATGTATGAACCTTCGTCGGTGTCTATGAGAATCATTCTCGTAATCAAACACAATGCCATGGATAATCATGTCATGAGGACCGTTGCTCCTTGCATATCCGAATTGGCGTAGAGCTAAAGAGGGATTGTAAGTGATGCCTCCTTTGATGCCAAGGAGTGGCACATTAGGGTACTCTCCACAATGATCAATGATAGTAATGTCTCTTTGAAAGAAGTTGTTCCACCAGATATCTGAATGAGACAAAGACATAATCCTGCGAGACCATTGCATTCTTTGTTCATTTCTCAACACTGATCGGGGAAGATGAAATGTAAACCACCTAGCCAGTAGTGGTATACAGCACATGAGAGTTCCTCGTTTCTTCATGGTACGAGTGTGTAGAGAATGTAGAATGTCTCCCAGCAATGTTGGTACCGGGTTACGGATTAGGAAAAGGTTGATGATGTGTACACTTATGAACTGGTCGAGATTTGGGAATAAAACCAACCCATAGATCAAAAGTGCCATAACTTCCTCAAAAGCTGGATAACTTTTATTTTCTAGCAGTAGTCGAGCCTTTTCCAACAAGAACTTGGCAAGCAAACCCTTAACTCCACTCTTTGTTTCCCAATTGGACTCGATTTCTGATTTCCGCAGATGTAAAGCAGCAGCAATGACTTCAGGTTTTGGAATCCTTTCTAAACCAGTGAAAGGTAATCGATTTCGAACAGGCAATCCAATTAGTTCAGAGAATTCTTCCAAAGTGGGTACCAACTGGTAATCAGGAAAGGTAAAGCAATGATGTTCAGGGTCAAAGAACTGGAACAGGACCCGTATCATGTCTTCTTCAAATTTTGAGGTAACCAAATGGAGTAGGTGACCATGCCTTTCAGTGAATTGAACATTCCTGGGGAATTCTGACACTAAGTCTTTTAGTTCAGATGGTACCGTTGAGATGTTGATTCGGATGTAATCTTTGGTGGCGGGAGCCATTACCTGCAAAAACAAAGGTAAACTCTTTGATCCTTGAAGTGTTTTGTGCAAAAATGATATGCTTATGATGCAAACATGTGGCACACAAAAACAAATCAAACAATAGCCTTAGGTTTAAAGGCTTGCATGGAGCTGATAGGTGATACCCTCCCCACTGAAGTTGAGTTGGTTAAAACCTGTCCTAGAATAGTATTCGGGTTCTATGATCCTTGGAAGTAACATCTCAATACGGCGCTCGAGCGGCCGATCAAAATATTCCTCGAGGATAACTAACTTCGATCAATTTCAAAGCTAGCCACTTAATAGGCCACAAGTCAAGTTCAACTAAAAAGGTTCTAAGACAAATTAGTGTTTAATGACATGTCGGAAGCCGAATATACTCCTTGATCGTTTTCAAGGGACATCAGTATAAACCAAAGTATCGCACTAACGATGACTACCAGATCAACCGTATCGGTACATGCCGTACAGTTTCCTTGGTCTATTGTCATATACTTAAGGTATCTCGAGATTCGGGTTAGAATCTTTCACACAAGCAGAATACCCAAACAAACCTTTGAAAAATAGAGCAATCAAGTCAATCAATTGAAAACATCGAAGTGATCTATTCTCTTAAGGTAACCCCTTTTGAAAACATTTTGTTTTTTTGAAAGTATCTCCCCAGCAGAGTCGCCAGTTCTGTGGACCTCCGTTTTTTATCTCGGGCCATACCTCTGTTCGGGAGAGATACATGAACTGACTCTTTTTTATCGCTTAATGCTTTCGCATTTTGAAAATTCACAGAGTCGCCACCGACCTTTTATTTTATCCAATTAAGGAAAGGTTTATAAAAGAAACAGAAAAAAGACCTTTAAGAAATTCTGGGTAAGGGGGTAGGTTATACAAAGGGAAGGTGTTAGCACCCTTTGTATCCATGGTTATCCATGGGCTCTTAAGTTTGCTTAGCTCACTTGTTTTTCGATCACTTTTCAATTGCTTTAGAATGCTCATATGTGGTTTCAAATACTTTTGTAAATTGAATTTTGTAATGATCCGTGTGTGGATGTATACAAAATGCTTGTTTATCTTTCGAAAGATGTTTTGAAAAGAACGTTAACTTTGTAATAATCCGTGTTTGGATGTATACAAAGTATTGTCTTTTTGAAAGTTTTGTTTTGAAAAACAACAGTGTATGAGAATTTTGTTTGTTTTGATTTGAGCAAGCAAACTAGGAGGTCTACCTTGAGTTGTAAGGTCTTTATCCTATTTCCTTTAAAAATCTATCCTTTCACCGGATATAAACAAAAGGTTCGATTTTGTACTCGAAACAGTAGAATTTTGACTTTGATTTTGAAAAGAATGAGAAGGGATTACCTTAAAAGGTGCTAGTGTGATTGTGATTGGATTCAGATATTTTATCTTTGAAGTTAGTGATCTAAAGGTTCAATTTTATCTTTGACATACACGCAGTTTATATTTGCTGGAAATTAAAATGCGGAAATGTAAAGTGCGGAAAGTAAATCTACGCTATTACATCGATTGTGCAGGAAATGTAAACTAGCCTATTTACATGAATTTGACATCCTATACATTTATTTATCTAGGAATTTAAATTGCAAGAAAAATAAAAGCATGTTTTTGGATTTTTTATGATTTACTTTAATTATAATTAATGCATAATTAATTAAATTAAAATGAAGAAAAAAGATGAAAATAAATTTAAACCTAGAAATTAAGTTAAAAATATGTACGAAATATTTGTCAATTAATTTTAAAACAAAACTAATTTTTTGGAATTTTTGGAATTAATTTGAAATTGATTTAAGTTAATTAAAACATAATTATGCAAATAATTATACCAATAATTAAAACTTAAAGAGAAAATTATTCAAAATATGTTGAAAATTAGTTTATAATATATAAACAATATTTAACATGAAGAACAATTTTTTTTATGATTTTATGATTGGTTAGAATAATTAAAAAGCAAATATATAAATATATACTAATTAATTATGCAAAATATTGAAATTTTGAAGAAAAATAAAATATTTTTATTTCAGAAAATAATATATTATTTTAGAAGTCTAAAAATATTTTTTGTGTATTTTTGGGATTTTTTAAAACTATTTTAATTAATTTAACAAAGAAATTAAAATAAAAATAGAAAATAAAAGGATACTGATCAGGTGTGGTGGGATTGAGAGTCCATGGTAAGGAGTGCTTTGTCTGGAGCGTTGGATGATGTGACTGGAACAATCATGTGGTCACTGAAACGAGGGAGCATGATGCGTACATAGCCTGCAAAGCACTGAATCATATATTTTAAAAAAAAACAAACGCGCGCAGGGCAGCCAATGAGAGGCTGCCACGAGTTCGTCTTCTTCCTCCGTCCGTTGGCTTAGGCCTGCAACTGTCACTAAAGGTTTTAGTGACGTTTTTTGCTGTAGCTACATGTCCTGCAAAATAACGAATAGGGGTAAACCTAAAAATAAATTTGGCGCGACCCCTCCATTCAATTCGTCTGATCCATACGAACTCAATGATACCACTTAGAACCTCTAATTTTGCCTATTTCAGAAAGCCCTAATTTTGAAACTATGAACCCTAAAATGGTAGTTTCGTGTATACGTGTTCAAACTTCAATTAAGTTTCCAGAAATGATCTACACATCAAACCAAACTCAACTATATGTCTACATCTTGTTAAGCATGCGTGGATAACCAGATACGAATTGATTTAAGTTCGAACAAATTATGACCTGTATAGCTCGATTTAGTGAGCTTCAAGGCTTGTAATTGATTGGGATACGTTTATTGATGTTCAAAGATGATGTTTGAATGCTTTGTTTGAACTGAAACTAGTTAGAAACTAAAATTCGAATTTTGAATTTCTTTCAAAAAGTTCCAAGTGGTTACAAGTGTATTATGAGTAAGGCTTTGTTTCTGAACTTCTCTCCTTTATTACTGAAGTATGCTAGCCTATATATAAGCATTGAGTGCTTAGAATTGAAGCTAAGAAGCATCTAGTTGCCTTTGTGGAATTCTTGAATTTTTTATATTAAAAAGCTTTGAATTATTGACCAAGTCTTCTTGTCTTCAATGCTCTTGCCTTGCTCTTCAATTATCTGCAGAAAAATGAAGATCCCTTGGGTGAGTCATGCTTAAGATTTAAGCCATCCATTATCCTTTCATTTTTCTTTTTAATTTAATCTTAAAATAAGATAAATTTATGCAAAAAATGAAATAAAAATGGTGTGGGCTTAGTCTTGGTCGTGGGAGGCCCATAATATCATGGAAATGATGTTTGAACCATGAAAACTTGGCCCCATTTGGAAAAAAATGCATTTTTGAGCAATGTTGGTTTTATGCATTTTCCAAAATTTAGCCAACTTCAACAAGGTGTAAATCCCTCAATTTTTGTCATATAAAGGAGATCTTGCACATTTTGGAAACTCAAAGAGTCCTCTAACCAATGCCTTTGGTCTCATGTCAAAATGATTTTTGATGCTCTTTGTGTGTCCTTTTGAAAAAAGTGTCTTTTTGTTGACTTTGAAAATGACCTGTAATGTCTTTGATCATATTTTTCAAATGGTGAATCCAATGACCATGGGATCAATGGCATTTGAAAGATAATTGAATTTCCTTCAAAATGAGCTTTGGTTTGAATTTTTTGGATGAAGGATGAGAGAGTTATGATCAGTCAAAGTTGAGTTGACTTTTCAGGCAAAAACCCTAATTTTGAATCTTAGGGTTTTGTTGATTTTTGATCTTTCCTTGATGAATTATGATCATCCAATGATCAAATGATGAATCCTTTGACAAAATATGGACTTTGACAAAAAATTTCATTTTTGACTGTCTGTTGACTTTTTTGGTCAAACGGGTCGTCTGTTGACTGTTTGAGCTGCTGACGGTGCGTCTGAGTGAATTGAAGTTTGAAAATTTGTATGATGGTGCTTTGAGATATATGGATGTGTATGAAATCCATTTGAGCTCTCAAAAACTTGTTTCTCCTGTAAAAACAAGAAAACCCTAGTCAGGGACTGTTTATGTAGGAGACAGTTAAGCGTACCTGATTTTTGTGCAGTGTTGAGTCTCTGCTAATCGCGTGATATTCAGAAGACTTCTAGAACAAAAATCTTGGAATTTTGAATTGTGAAAGATTGATTTGATTGATGGTACAAAACACTGAGAATTGTACTGCCAGCAGTTTGGCTGTCGACTGACTGTTCAGGTATTGACGTAGCAGTTAGAGTGAAAAATCAACAGTCAAAGTTAATTTTCTTTTTTGTTGTTTTTGTTTTATGTGAAAAATGAAAGTTATTTACATGACTTGTTAAAAACACAGACATAATAAATAACTAATATTTACTGTATGCGGGCAAAATTACCGATAATAACCCTGAAAATCATTTAATGCACAGAAAAATGAATATTTGACTGGCAGAAAACACATAAAATATTATCTGAGTAATTAAGCAATATTATGACAAATAGTACAACATTTAATACTGACAGTACAAATATTACATACTATATTAAACAGTACGACGAATAAACGGTACATTTAAGAAATAAGAAATACGGCAAATTTTAAGAATGACGATTGATAACCCATGCTACAAATAGTAACATGTAGATGATTGGGAGCATAAGCATCCCAGGTCCACAGTGTTCCGGGCTATGTAGACAGAAGAAAGACATGATCACCGTAGCAATGGTGATGACCATAAGAAAACACGTTTCCCACCGCTTTGCCATTTTGTCGGGGAAGAAGAAAGGATGGATTATGAAGTAGAAATTTGAGAGATGAATTAGAATTTGATGTGAGATTTTTATAAAAAAATGAGAGGTATTTATATAATGGAAAGAAGGATAGAGACGTTGGGGAATGATGTGATTCCGTACAAAAGGAAAATTTGAGTGGAAATAAGATTTGAAAGAAAGTGTATGATAGTGTTGGGAAAAAGAGAGATTTGATTTTTGAAAAAGAGATTTGAAAAGATTTTTGAAAATAATGGAATATAGTACAAAAATTAGTGGGAAACAAAAGATAATAATAATCTACTTGTTACCAGTACAGTCTGAGTTTCCTGATTCTGCGCCTGCAAAAAGATTTAACTCTGTACCAATTGTGTCAGTACTATTTATCTGTAAATAAATAAATAGCATGTGTGAAGTAATAAACAGTATTTGGCGTTTGCGTAAGAATAAATTCAACTGCAAGCCAAATTACTGTATAAGAAAAATTCTAAAAACTAAGTATTTCATATGTCAGGATATTTGTTGAAATAAAAATCCATGATTATATGAGACTCTTAATTTTCAGATTGGAGTTTTCTTGAAAAAAGATGCGGGCAAATTTTGGGGTATAACAGCTGCCCCTATTCAATCTTCTTAAACCTGAAGAGATTGTCTGAAATCTGAAGGTAGAAGATGATTGAATATTTAGATGCCCTGAAAATTTGCACTTACCTTGATCAGAAGAGATGTTGGAAGTTGCATTTGAATGTCGTCTGTGAAATGTTGTTGGCAGATTGAAACATTACCTGAGATGGGCTTTCAGATGCCACCTGGTAAATGTGTTGATGGTTTGTTCATCAGAATGAATCCATTGATTATATCTTGATGAAGGATTTGAAAGTCTTTGTGTTGACTGTTTCGGAACCGTCCAAGGTTACCGCTTTAAGTCTTGGAGGATGATTGCTACGGAACTTGCCCAAAGTTTTTTTTCTGCTTTAGATTTTGAAAGTTGATCATTGTGGAACCGTTTGAGGTATCAGCTTTAGATCTTTGATGTTAGATCATTCTTGAACCGTCTGAGGTATCGACTTTAGATCTTCAATGTTAGATCGTTCTGGAACCGTCTGAGGTATCGCTTTATGATTTTACTTGATTTAATTTGTATTTATGAAGATATGATTTTACGATTGTTAGCCCCTATTTATGATTTTACTGCTATTTATGATTTTACGATTGTTAGCCCCTAAATAGAACAAATACAACAAAAAAAGAAAATTAACTTTGACTGTTGATTTTTCACTCTAACTGCTACATCAATACCTGAACAGTCAGTTGACAGCCAAACTGCTGGCAGTACAATTCTCAGTGTTTTGTACCATCAATCAAATCAATCTTTCACAATTCAAAATTCCAAGATTTTTGTTCTAGAAGTCTTCTGAATATCACGCGATTAGCAGAGACTCAACACTGCGCAAAAATCAGGTACGCTTAACTGTCTCCTACATAAACAGTCCCTGACTAGGGTTTTTCTTGTTTTTACAGGAGCAACAAGTTTTTGAGAGTTCAAATGGATTTCATACACATCCATATATCTCAAAGTACCATCATACAAATTTTCAAACTTCAATTCACTCAGACGCACCGTCAGCAGCTCAAACAGTCAACAGACGACCCGTTTGACCAAAAAAGTCAACAGACAGTCAAAAATGAAATTTTTTGTCAAAGTCCATATTTTTTCAAAGGATTCATCATTTGATCATTGGATGATCATAATTCATCAAGGAAAGATCAAAAATCAACAAAACCCTAAGATTCAAAATTAGGGTTTTTGCCTGAAAAGTCAACTCAACTTTGACTGATCATAACTCTCTCATCCTTCATCCAAAAAATTCAAACCAAAGCTTGTTTTGAAGGAAATTCAATTATCTTTCAAATGCCATTGATCCCATGGTCATTGGATTCACCATTTGAAAAATATGATCAAAGACATTACAGGTCATTTTCAAAGTCAACAAAAAGACACTTTTTTCAAAAGGACACACAAGGAGCTTCAAAAATCATTTTGACATGAGACCAAAGGCATTGGTTAGAGGACTCTTTGAGGTTTCCAAAAAGTGCAAGATCTCCTTCATATGACAAAAATTGAAGGATTTACACCTTGTTGAAGTTGGCTAAATTTTGGGAAAATACATGAAATCAACATTGTTCAAAATGGCATTTTTTCCAAATGGGGCCAAGTTTTCAGCATTCAAACATCATTTCCATGTTATAATGGGCCTCCCACGACCAAGACAAAGCCCACATCATGTTTCTCCATTTTTTAATTTAATTTTATCATTTAAGATTAAATTAAAAAGGAAAAAAAAGAAGGATAAATCATAGCTTATTTTCTAAGCTAAAAGCTCACACATGTGGCTTAATTATGCAGCAAGAAAGCTGCAAGGAAAGGCTAAGGAAAGAGCAAGCCAAGGTTGCTTGAGTTCCAAGCTTGAAAGTCAAAATTCAACAAAAGCAATCATTGCTTTTAGCTTCAAATTTAAGCACTCCAAGGCCTATAAATGAAGCTGCATATTTCATAAGCAAAGGGAGCCAACACACCACGAAATTATAGCTCAAGCATAGCATAGAAACATCATAATCCTCACAAAAATTTCCAAACTTTGTAATTTTCAATTTCCATATTCCAATCAATATTAATACAAACAAACACTTTCAATCATCTTCTGAGATCATATAGAGTAAGAATAAATTCTTTGTGTGGTCCCATGAGAGTCGTAGCACATGCCTAATGTTTTCCATGAACATACATGTACAAGCTTTCGTTTTCTATATTAATGCTTGTGTTAATATAATATAATCACTCTAATTCATCTCTGACACCATTTAGAGGAAACTGGACGTATCACATGAAGCTCTAAGTCCCTAATTCATCATTCACCATTCTTGGGCCGTGGAGCTTAGTTTCTTCGAAACTCAAAATCCATGAACTTTTAGTCCAAACTAACCTCACCAATGGATTCCCAGACCTCAATTTAGGGGGGTAGGGTCCTCCTTTGGTATTTATTTTACGTTTTTTGCAGGTTTAAAGAAGGAGGAAATCGGACATCAAAACTGTTGCCAAAAGCCCTAAAAAACCGTTGCCATAGCTGTGAAGAAGATGATGAATAGTAACCGAGACCTATTGACTTCCACGCGTGCATCCCTGATTGGCCGGTCAACTTTTCAAACCTCTCTCCCTCAGCTTCCATTGGTTCACGCAGTCAGTGGTGGGCCCAATCTGACTTTGGTCTCCCCACTAATTCAATGCTTCACTCAATCCCATCATACCATGTTCTCTTCAATCTGAGCCACATGATCAATCTCAAAGCCAATCCAACGCATCAGATAAGCAGTCCATACCATGCACTTTCCAGCCCATCACACCTGATAAGTATCCCTTTTATTTTCTATTTTATTTTCTATTCTATTTTAATTTCTTTGTTAAATTAATTAAAAATAGTTTTAAAAATCCAAAAAATACACAAAAAATATTTTTAGACTTCTAAAATAATATATTATTTTCTGAAATAAAAATATTTTATTTTCTTCAAAATTTTAATATTTTGCATAATTAATTAGTATATATTTATATATTTGCTTTTTAATTATTCTAACCAATCAAAAAATCATAAAAAAAATTGTTCTTTGTGTTAAATATTGTTTATATATTATAAACTAATTTTGTACATATTTTGAATCATTTTATCTTTAAGTTTTAATTATTTGTATAATTATTTGCATAATTATGTTTTAATTAACTTAAATCAACTTCAAATCAATTTCAAAAATTCCAAAAAATTAGTTTTGTTTTAAAATTAATTGACACATATTTTTGTACATATTTTAAACTTAATTTCTAGTTTTAAATCTATTTTCATCTTTTTCTTCATTTTAATTTAATTAATCATGCATTAATTATAATTAAAACCAATCATAAAAATTCCAAAAAAACATGCCTTTTATTTTTCTTGCAATTTAAAATTCCTAGATAAATGTATAGGATGTCAAATTCATGTAAATAGGCTAGTTTACATTTCCCGCACAATCGATGTAATAGCGTAGATTTACTTTCCGCACTTTACATTTCCGCACTTTAATTTCCAGCAAATATAAACTGCGTGTATGTCAAAGATAAAATTGAACCGTTAGATCACTAACTTCAAAGATAAATATCTGAATCCAATCACAATCACACTTGCACCTCTTCAGGAAATCCCTTCTCATTTCTTCCAAAATCAAAGTCAAAATTCCACTGTTTTGAGTACAAAATCGAACCTTGCTTTTATATCCGGTGAAAGGATAGATTTTTAAAGGAAATAGGATAAAGACCTTACAACTCAGGGTAGACCTCCTAGTTTGCTTGCTCAAATCAAAACAAACAAAATTCTCATACACTGTTGATTTTTCAAAACTTTCAAAAAAAAGACAATACTTTGTATACATCCAAACACGGGTTATTACAAAGTTAACGTTCTTTCCAAAACATCTTTCGAAAGATAAACAAGCATTTTGTATACATCCACACACGGATCATTACAAAATTCAAATTACAAAGGTATTTGAAACCACATATGAGCAATTTCAGAGCAATTGAAAAGTGATCGAAAAACAAGTGAGCTAAGCAAACTTAAGAGCCCATGGATAACCATGGATACAAAGGGTGCTAACACCTTCCCTTTGTATAACCTACCCCCTTACCCAGAATTTCTTAAAGGTCTTTTTTCTGTTTCTTTTATAAACCTTTCCTTAGTTGGATAAAATAAAAGGTCGGTGGCGACTCTGTGAATTTTCAAAATGCGAAAGCATTAAGCGACAAAAAAGAGTCAGTTCACGTATCTCTACAGATCAGAGGTATGGCCCGGTATTAAAAAAAATCGGAGGTCCACAGCAAGCAATTAGAAGCAATTACCCTAAATTTATAAAAAGTTCTTTTAGCCTTTCAGGGCTATCCATACCATAGGAGGGTAGGAAGTCCTTGTATTGGATGTTGAAGGGTCATCGGAATAATCTTTCTCCATAAGACTGTCCCTGCCATAAAGAGGGCAGGTAGTCTAAGGGAAGGATATAATAGTCATTCTTTAGGCAACAAGCGAGGATACCTTAGCAATCATCATTTACCGAGGTAACTTCGAGGGACAAATTTGATTATGAATGAACTGAGGGCAACATTTGCTTTAGGTATCCTCGGAATCGAGGGACTTGACTATTCTATAATAAACAACAAGATAAGGCAACAAGGCAGCAAATTATAAGGCAACAGGCAACAAGAGGGGATACCATTAAAGGTGTGTGTGTGCCATAATCAGGTGATTAAGTTCGGATATATTATCTTATAAAGTTTAGTGATTCTGAGTTCAATTCAAGGCTTGTACTCCCTAAGATTACTAACCACGCAGTTAATATTAAGGCAAACAAATAAAAGGCAGAATTTAAAATCCTACGCTATTACAATAAACACCTGCGGGGAAGATGGAAGCAAAAATAGAAAAATAAAGGCAAAAAAAATATAAGAGGCAAACCAAATGCCAATGCCTCGAGCCTTTGTCAAACCCTTGATCAATCCTGAAAATTAATAATAAGAATAGGGTTAGTGTATGGAGGATCTATTGACAAACCTCACAAACCTAATTAGGGCACAAGTTAACCATGGTTAAAAGAATAAAACCTTAAATTAATTAATTATTGGTTTTCAACCTAATTAATTAAATCGGCAAAAACTAGGTTTTGATTAAACTATCTAACCCTAACTATTAATCTAATCAATTAAATTTAGAAAAAATTATAATAATTAAATTAATGAATTGATTTAAATTATTAATTCAAATAAACATATTTTAAATTATTATTCTAAATTAACAAAATAATTTCAATTATTATTCTAAATTAACAAGTTAATTTAAATTAATACTTTAATTATTTAAATTAAATTAAAATAATTATCAAAATATTTTATCATGTTTTTTAAAATAAAAGTTACATAAAAGAATTAATTTTTAAAAGAATTTTAATTAAAAGAAAAAACAAGAAAACAATAAAATAATAAAAAAAAGGAATAAATAAAAAAAAAATTAAAAAAATTTAGAAAACTTAGCATTTTGATTAGGTGTCGTGAGGCTGAGAAGGTCTACGGTGCTCTTGTGCCTTGTGGAGCAATGGATCTGGTGAGCGTTTGATCCAATGGTGAGTACGCTGAGGGAGCATTGTACCAGCGTGCGTCTTAACGCACCGAATCCCTGGGCATAAAGATCCTTCAGCGCACCTTTTTTGGTTTGAAACAGGCCAATCACAGGACGACACGAGGGCATCCCCAACCTCCAGCCGTCGTCTTAGGTCAAGGCTTTTACCTACAGACGTTTCGTCCGTCGCTACAGGACCTGCAAATAACGAATACGTCCTAGCATGCAAATAAACGTTTTGCGAGGCCATGAACGTGATCGTCCAGACCTCACGAGTCCAACCATGGCATCAATTGGTCTTAATTTTACCTGTGGAAGAAATCCCTAATTTGAAACCCTAACATTCAACAATGGCAATTCGCAATATACGCACGCAAACAATCGATTAATTGCCCAGAAACATTCAAAGCATCATAACAAACAATATTATGTGATTAAAATATGCTTATGCATCGTAAAATAGAGTGATTGAAAAAATTCAAAGAGGTGCAAACCGTGGGCTATGAATGCGTGTTCCTGGTGCGTGGAGACCTGATAATGATTGGAGAAGCTTCCTTGCGCCTTCAGGAATGTAATTGAATCCTCAAATCTCCTTGGAAGTGGCTGCAATTTGGAATCCGAATTTGTTTTGTTCTTGAAATTTGAAGAGCTTGATTAGGGTTCCTTTGGAGCTGCAAAATCATGTCCTTTAGGTCTGCCAGGCTTGCTTATATATGGGAGAGTGAATTAGGTTACTAAAACCTGAATAAATCTCAATGAATCAATCATTGGAAATTTGATTGAAATATGATTTCAATCTTTCTAAATTAGGTCCTATTTCAATCTTCCTTTATCCAATCTTCCTTGCACAAAATTAGATGTGATTTTGTGATATTTTGGTGATTGGAACTGATCAAAATCAAGAGCAAATCAAATATTTTCTTACTCTTTCCAAATATTTGACTTATATTGTATTTTCCACCAATTAAATTCAATAAAAAATCAAATATTAATAAAAAATTCGTGGCTTTGGATTTGGACCTCTTTGATAACTTGAGCAACAAGATTGGATCTTAAAAACTTGGGCCTATTTGCAAGAAAACCTATTTTGAAGCATTTTACTTCACATTTTTCCCCTTGAAATTGCCCAACTTTGACAAGGCATATCTTCCTCACTTTTTAAGATATGGAGGAGTTCTAGGACTTTTTGGAATCCTCAATATGTCCTATACTAGCCACCTTGGAAGGTTTTTTCCATTTGAGGATTTTATCTTGATGATATGAGCTTTGACAAAAAACTGCTTTTGGTTGATTTTCAAAAAGGACCTATAATGTTTTAGTCCATATCTCTCAAATGAAGCATTTCTAGCCTTGGCTTGTGAGAGACAAAGTTGTAGAGAATTCAATTTACTTCAAATTGAGCTTTAGATGGAAAATTTCTGATATTTCATGTGAAAGTTATGGCTGGTCAAAGTTCAGTTGACTTTAGGCCAAAAAACCTAATTTAGAAACTTTAGGTTTTGTTGATTTCTGAACTTTCCCTGATGAATCATGATCAATCCTTGATCAAATGATGAATGATACTTCAAAATAAGGACGTTGATAAAAAATCAGGAGTTTTGAGTGTACTTTGACCATAGTTGACTTTTAGGTCAAATTAGTCGACTGTTGACTTTCTGAGCAATTGACTGGGCAATCCTTGGAATTGGAGCTTGTACTTTGCCATAGAGATAGTTTGAAGCATTATAGGTCATATGAAATCAATTGGAGACTTTGATTCATTGATTTTCTTTAGAGAATTAAAAACCCTGGTTCGTTGAGCCATTGTTTAGGAAAATGTATTTTTGAGTCTTTGAACTTTGGTATGAGCTTGAAAAGGTGAAATGAGATGGGCAAATTTTGGGGTATGACATTAAGGAAAGAACGATCTGCCCAAAATAAGAAGCCAACACTTGACATTAAGAGTCAAGGTAGATTTCACATCCTTTGGACTATCAACACTAAACCAACATATTCCCACTTGGGGATCCAGATGAACTTATTATCTTTAGCACCACTTGCACCAAATCTTTGGAACACATCATAAAATCTGGACAAAAATCGAGCAGAGTAACGGCTGTGTACAAATGAATTCCTTATCACAGTGAATTGGAATTAAACATCAAGGACTTTCGAGGAGATACCTGCATACACAAACAGAAAACAACCCAACGCCTTGGAGTAAAATCCAAGGACTTCTAGACAGAATAACAATGTCCAGAGGTGCTAAGTCCAAAAGGTCCAGGTCTCTAAAATACCCGGGATAGTAACCAATAGTCCATATAAAGCCTTAAGTGTTTTTATCGAGTTAAGTTATTTATTAGTGTTTTGGCACAAAAATAAAATATGGTCCAAATGGACAAAAGGAAAATGGCGGAAACATAAACAATACGTCCAAATGGAAAAAGGGAAAATAGAGAAAACATAAACATGATGAATGATAAAAGCAAAAAAAAAGAAAGCATAAAGCGAGAAATATAAAGAGCAATATAATAAAAAAAAAGCGGAAATTAAAGTCATTTGTTAATTGTTAGCAAGATGACCATCTTGAAACTTGTAAAGTATATCATCGAAATTTTATTAATGAAGATCGATGGTGAGTGAATGATGATCTCGGGTTTAAACTCAATGAAAGTTCATCAGAAGCTTGATAAAATCATAGCGACTACACGATAAACTTCCATAAATCTTAAACCAACCGCATACAACCTCTGCCATACTGGATCTTTTTATCCGGGACACGAAATGTTGCATGTCATACCCCAAAGTTTTCCCTCTATATTTCAAGACAAATTGGCCCAGGCACTAAGAAGCAAGCCTGTGTACTCCATCTCCTAAGCAACAAGCCTCCCAATAGGGTTTTGACTTCTCTCAAGGAATTTGGACTTCCAAGGCCTCAAATGGACTCCATGGTATCTCATATGTCTCACAGGAGCCTCACACCAAGTTTCAAGCCCTGATTCACAAGATTTCTCAGTCAATGGTTCAAATGATCAACAGTCGACCAATTAAACCTAAAAGTCAACTATGGTTAACCTACAGCCAAAACTCCTAATTTTGGGTCAACATCAACATTTTAAAGTTGTATTCATCATTAGATCAAGGGTTGATCATAATTTGTAATACCTGGTATAATTATCACCTAATGACTATCAATAATTTAATTGATGAAGTGATTATGGGATGATTAGTACTAAGTCACTTATTTAGTCTAAATTGGAGAGGAATTAACTAAATGAGTAGTAAGGGTATTCTACGCATTTCACCTCTTAAGTGAGTTAACTAAAGTTTGATTTGGTTGACATTTCTTTGTGGGACAAACAAAATTCAGAATTTTGTGAGGGAGAGAAGAAGAGAAAACGTAAAAGGGAAGAGGAAAGAAGAAAGTCTCACAAGCTCCAAGTTATCATCATCTTGCATCCACCAAGAATCAACATCCTTCTTTTATTTCTTCATCATCATCCTGTTGAACAGCTTATCCATCATCATCATCCTGTTGAACAACTTATCCATCATCATCAAGGCGAGTCTCTAGTTAGAGACTTGGGGTTTTGGGGAAATTGTATGAAATTGGGGTTTATGGGGTTTTGATGAGTAATTCATGATTGAATGATGATAATATGTATGTACTCCTCTTAAATTCTGCTATAGACTGAGTATAATTGTTTTATGCAGAAAAAATAGGTATTTTTTCAGTCTGAGTTGCAGGAAATCGATTCCCCTATATGGGAAATCGATTTCTATCAAGAAAATGGGGATTATGTACTTTCTGCGTGCAGGAAATTGATTTCCCCATATTGGAAATCGATTTCCTGAGACTGCATAAAAAAAGCAGAATTTGAAAATAGCGCAACTTGAGTTCAATAACTCGGAATTAAGCGCCGTTGGAAGCATTGGAAAGCTCTTCTAATGTTCTATTATTTAATGAAGTAAGAGCATAGTTTTATTGAAATTATTTATATTCAAAGATTGATACTCTAACATGTATAATATGTAATGATTACCATTTAGTCTGAATGGGAATTTTTCCAACATCGGAAATTCATAACTTTCGGCTCATTCGTTTGTTTGACGCAAACCTTATACCGTTGGATAGCTTATAAGATAAGATATCTAGGAAAATTAATCCCGACATTAAAATATTATTTTTGGATAGATTTAACGCACATTCAGACTAACTGTTGGAAATATAACTTTGTGCTAATTTTCCCTAGAGTGCAGTCCCGTTCAATTTGGTGAATCGGGCGTCTCTTTAGGCTTATATGTCTTATGAGTTGTGTTGAGATTGTATGATACCATGTGTGACCATGTATATACAAATTGCATGAATATGTACAATTATTGAAATGCATTATGTGGAATGCTATATCGTGATATTTGTGCATCAACGAGTACGCAATGGGAATGATCTGGTGTATACTCGTTGCGTACGTCGTCATCATTATGCATTGCATTAGTCCCCCTCCACGCGGGAATGATCTGGTGTATACTCCGTGGATGGCCACTAATGGGAATGATCTGGTGTATACTCATTGGTGGGAAGGGATAACTAGGCATATTCACCGCTCTCAATGGGAATGATCTAATGTATACTCATTGATCAGTGTGAGATATATGGGTACTCGATGGGAATGATCTGGTGTATACTCATCTTGTTACCGGGAAAATGCTTGTACTCGATGAGAATGATCTGGTGTATACTCATCGTGTACTGTGTAAGCATTTCCTCTAGCAGGAAAACAACGGATGTTGGTACGATGAAATTGTCATACCATGTCGGTAAGATCACTTGTTTACTCATCCCTAGTGATGCCACATAGGCAATATCATTAGGTCCTCGCCGATGGGCTGGTACAAACACTGTGACATGGTTGTACTAGCGACTGCATACTTGTGTGCTGTTTGTGTGTTTGTTTGATTATCTCATTGGTTAGTCATGGGACTTCCAATGTTGATAATACCCATATTGTGTATTTGTACCTGAACAGGAGGCAAAATCCGGATCCGTAGAGGATTCGTTGTTTATATGTACCTTGTAGGACCGAGTGAACCCTTAAGATAGGGAGGCTCACTGAGATTTAGTAATCTCACCCCTTTCCAATAATCTTATTTTTCAGGTGGTTCGAGGCAG
This sequence comes from Vicia villosa, assembly GCF_029867415.1. NCBI lineage: Eukaryota > Viridiplantae > Streptophyta > Magnoliopsida > Fabales > Fabaceae > Vicia > Vicia villosa. The sequence continues at coordinate 17,723 of NW_026706580.1, forward strand.
GATAAAGGCAAGGGTAAGATGGATTAGACTTGCGATGGTGTTTCTTGATGATGTTCCTTATCGTTTTGTTTCCTTCAGCTATTTCTATTTTGGATGGTGTATAGTACTACTTGGGATTTATGTATCTTTTTGGCCATGATACATTCGACTTTGTATTTGTACTACTACTCTATATGTGTTCTGCTGCTTATGTATGAATTTCGTGTACCAATTAATACCATATGCATGTTATCCTAGGATATGATATGTGTGGTGTGTTACAGTTGGTATCAAAGCAGGTCGATTCTCGGCTTTGCCATGAAACATCATAAGTCAGTTTAATTCTGCCTCTTATGTGTAATTGTCGGCATGATTCCTTATGTCTTACTTATGGCATTGAGCCTGATCAACTTAATTCCGTGTGTAGGACAAACAGGAAAATGGCCGATGAACGCAGAGGTCCCGAAAGGCCCAGGACTAGGAATGTAGAGCCTGAAACCGAAGCTGGAGATGTTAATGCACCCTGGTTCCAGGTGATGCAGCAAGTGCAACAACAGAATCAGATGATGATGCAAATGATGCAGAACATGCAACAACCGCCAGCTGCTCCTATTCCTGTCCCGCAAGCCGCAATTGGGTTAGATTCTCGTGCTTTCTTTCGGATGGATCCTCTAGATTTCATAGGTGGTCTTGATCCTGTGATAGCCCATGATTGGTTCGCCAACATGGAAATGATATTTTAGGCCATCCATTGCACTGAAGAAGAAAAGGCGATATTTGCCGCCCAGAAGATGAAAGGACCTGCTGGTAGGTGGTGGAATACAGCATCTACTTATTTCACTTTTCAAGGAATACCTAAGTGATGGTGTTTTCATGTTGGCTGCATTAGTGGTAAAACATACCTGGTTGATATTATGTTATGCAGGTTGCATATGTGTGAAGCTAATACAGGTTCTGTTGTGAATGTCATGACCGATGTCGTGATATCCGTGTGTGACAGCAGGAGCTGTTATTATTTATTAAATGTGTTTCCTGATTTATCTCAATTATCAGTTTAGGAAAGCTTTTATTGTGTGCTGAATAATTCGTCCAGAAGATCCTGCTGACAGCACATTTTGTAACAACCAGATGGCGTGTAAATTAGGTTAACTTGGTTAACCCTAATTTTTTCTAAAAAAGCCCAAGGCCCAAGACTGTATATAAAAAGACTGCAATCCTATTTTGGAACCCAGACAGAAGATTGTGTAATGTGAAGAATTGTAGTTTTGTAGCTGTCTCTTGTGATCCAAGCAATTGTCCTTAATGATTGCGTTGGAATAGTTTGTTACTAGAATTTTCAATTGGCACCAGAGCAGGCACCCTGCCTGTTTACATCTGGGTGAGATTTAGGGATAACAAAATTCTGGTACTTTGGAGAAGGAACTGTTAGTGTTTGGAAATAGACCACCTATCCTGGATGGCTCTAACTATGACTACTGGAAACCTCGTATGGTAGAATTCATTAAGTCAGTGGACAACAAGGCCTGGAGAGCTATTGAAAGCGGATGGAAACATCCTGAGAAGATTATGCAAGATGGAACCACTGTTCTAATTCCTGAAACTCAATGGAGCGAAACTGAAGAAGAGCTAGCTTTGGGCAATTCCAAGGCCCTAAGTGCACTGTTCACTGGTATTGACAAGAACATATTCAGACTTATGCAACACTGTGAGCTGGCTAAAGTAGCTTGGGATATTCTCAAAACAACACATGAAGGCACATCCAAGGTAAATATGTCGAGACTTCAAATGCTTACAACTAAGTTTGAAAATATCAAGATGAAAGAGGATGAAACCATTTATGAATTCTACATGAATGTCCGCGAGATCTCAAACAACTTAGCAACCTTAGGAGAAAAAATGACTGAAGAAAAACTGGTAAGGAAGATCCTCAGATCACTGCCTAAGCGATTTGATATGAAGGTAACTGCCATAGAGGAAGCTCAAGACATCAGCAACATGAAACTGGACGAACTTATTGGTTCTCTACAAACCTTTGAGTCAAGCATCTGTGAGCCTGTTGAAAAGAAGAAAAAAAGCATCGCTTTTGTCACCAACATAGGTGATAATTCAAGAGAAAGCAATGGTGGAAGCGATGAGAATTTATCAGACGCCATAGCCATGCTTGGAAAACTATTCAACAGACTTATTAAAAGGGTTGATCAAAAGTCCAGACCCAATGTGAAGAACACTTCCAATGACATTAGTCAGACCTATGACTCAAGCAAAAGATTCAAAGCTGAGGAGAAGCCCAATCAAGGGAAAGGGGTTCAGTGTCATGGATGTGAAGGATTTGGACACATAAGAGCTGAATGTCCTACCTACCACAAAGAGCAAAAGAAAGGAATGTCTGTCACCTGGTCGGATGAAGACTCAGATTCAGAAGAAGAAACTGCAAGACATGTCACAGTTCCAATAAGAATCTGTGAATCCGATAATGATTCCAGTGATGATGAGCTAACCTTTGATGAACTTGCCGCCTCATACAAAAAGTTGTGTATGAAGAATGCTGAAGTATGCAAACAAGTGGAGAAGCAAGAGACTATCATAGGAGAGCTTGAAATTGAGAAGAATAAACATCTTGCAACCATAGACTCTCTCAGTAGTGAAGTAAGCTTCTTGAACTGCAAACTTGATCAAATGACCAAGTATTTCAAAATGCTGAACAAAGGAACTGATACTCTAGAAGAAATTCCAGAGTCTGGCCAAAAATCAAGAGATATGTCTGGAGTAGGATTTGTGGCTAAAGAAGAACTCATCTCTGGTTTCAGGAGAGCAGGACCCAAGACTTGTGTGACTAACCAGATGTCAATTCCAATATCGCAACATCAAGAAAACAAAGGGAGGAGGCACTCAAAGAAGAAATCTCAAAAATGGAGGTGTCATCACGGTGGAAGGTTTGGTCATATAAAGCCATTCTGTTTCAGACTATTTGGATATCCAGATCAAATCCATCAAGCTAAATCTGAATATTATACATGTAACAGGAAGCAATCGGGAGTGTGTGAGAATGTTGCTCTAATAGCACACACCTCTCTAAGAATGCCCGCCAAAGAAGATTGGTATCTTGACAGTGGTTGCTCAAATCATATGACTGAGAGCAAGAACTCACTAGTAAACCTCAAACTTGAGAGAACCAGCTATGTGACTCTTTGTGATGGAGATATAAGAGAAGTCAAAGGTGTTGGCAAGATAGAAGGCCAGGGAGTTCTTAACCTGCATAATGTTTTACTTGTACAAGGACTGGACGCAAATCTTATAAGCATTAGCCAACTATGTGATGAAGGACTCTATGCCAGGTTCACTAAAGAAGAGTGCATTGTTACCAATAAAGAAAATGAAGAAGTCATGAAAGGAGTCAGATTTGAGAATAACTGCTATATATGGGAGCCTAAAAGTTCCGAGTCATTGAATACTTATCCCATGATCGGAGAAAAAATTGAGGAAAAAGATCAAGAAAGAACTATCAAATTGGAAGTTCCTGTTTCCAGAACAAGAATCCTGATAGAACAAGTTGATGAGTCTGATGATGAGACTTACATTGAAGAACTCACCAGCGAAGAACTAGCTACTGGATACTCTGAGTTGTGTCTACTAAATGGAGAATTGAGCAAGAGACTGACGATCTATGAAAATGCTTATGCCTTGTTACAAGAAGAAAGAGTAAAACTCATGATGACCATTGTTAATCTAGAGGGAAAGGTGCAAGACCCGAAGAAGGGAAAGAAGGTCAATCAAGAGGCTCAACATTCAGGAAAACACACATGTGTCTCAGCCAAAAGGTGCTATCAATGTGGTAAGTTAGGTCACCTGAGGTTCTCTTGCCATGAAACTCAGTCATCTTCCAAAAGAAACATCCCTCAACAGGAAAACCTGACTAAAGAAAATCCATCACAACGAAAGCCGTGTGTGAACGCTAATCACTCAAGCCATGACATAAATAAGGAGGAGGCTGTAAAGAAAGCAGGGACCTCTAGAAAAAGGAAATCCAAACAAAATAAACATCACAAAAAGAATAGGGGCTTTCTGATTGCAAACAAGAACAAAACAGCCATGAAGGATATTATAGAAGGAAGTGATTTGTCTGACTCAGCAGACCATGTCAATGTACACACAGATGTCTTAACATCAAAATTTGCTGAGAACTCAATTGTGGAAACTGAGACAAATAAAGCCTCCGGGATTGGTGAATGTTCTTCAGTAAATATTCAAAGAACCATTCAAAAGGAAATCATTGCTCTGAGCACTGTCCCAAGGAAGGTATCCATCGACAGTCAGGATCACCTGAGAAGGGAGACACTAGGGATAGACCAAGTTTCAAGACTCTAGATGGAAAAAGCACTGGATTCACAGCAACACTTGAAAGATCAAGAAAACAAGGAGAGCAGGATTCTTGTAATTACAACTGAAGATGCTAAGCTAATGACAGGTATGATTCCTAGAAATCTTTTGGGCTGGTTTATATCAAGCTGGATACACCTAGGTGTATCTCACCAGAATATAGAGTGGAATGTCATAACTATGTCTTATTACATCAAAAACAATGTGGAGGACAAATGGAACCTCATGCAAAGGTCAACTACTGATCTAGATATTGCCAATAAGCTAGATATCCAGGAGGACCTTCAGCTGACATCCCACCACAATAGTCCTAGTGTAATCACAAAGTGCAATTTTCCCTCAGAAACAGGTTTAGAGCTAATTCACATTATTGAGATGCCTCAACAATCTCGGTTCATCTCACTTAAAATAATACCTTATCCTCACATGCATATAGAAGTGACTAATCCTGTCAGAACCCTAAATGATGAAAGTATGCGAATGCTACATATGATGCATATTGAAGATGACCCTAACAAGAGTGACGAGAATGCTTCTAACAAAATCAATGACATTTTCACAAGTGCTCTTGATGCTACACAGTTTGAGAACTTGCGAAGCAAGTTAGGACTTTACATCCTTGAAGAACCATAGAGTCAACAACAACAAAAAAAAGAAAGAAAAACAGGTGGAGAAGACATTTTGGTGGCTTTGGCAACTTTTGTGGCCAAACAGGGGGAGAAGTAATACATGTCACCCCAGAACAACAAGAATGGTGGTTGTGTGTGATCAACAATTCTAATTTGCTTATTTTTGTGTTGATCTGTTTGTGCTTGTGCTACTCTTGTGGCTGTTTTTCTGGTTTGTCTAAGCACTATGTGCATACTGGTGATGTATGCTGTCTATTCTGTATTAGCTTGCCTTGATTGTGTTTTAGTTGCTTTTTGTCCGCTGCAAGTATTTCTCTGATATGGTGTGACAGGTTGTTTTAGCCAAAAATTTGCCAAAGGGGGAGATTGAAGGTGTTTTCATGTTGGCTGCATTAATGGTAAAACATACCTGGTTGATATTGTGTTATGCAGGTTGCATATGTGTGAAGCTAATACAGGTTCTGTAGTGAATGTCATGACCGATGTCATGACATCCGTGTGTGACAGCAAGAGCTGTTATTATTTATTAAATGTGTTTCCTGATTTATCTCAATTATCAGTTTAGGAAACCTTTTATTGTGTGCTGAATAATTCGTGTAGATGATCCTGCTGACAGCATATTTTGTAACAACCAGATGGCGTGTAAATGAGGGGGAGTGAGTGGAGATACTCATGTGTAGGAATAGGTTGGAATTGCATTGGGTAGGTTTTAAGTGAGGAGTTGTAAACGGGGGAGTTTAACTCTGAATTAATTCTGCTTATATTGGATTCCCTCCTTGGCTTGGTAGCCCCCAGAGTAGGTTGTTTGAACCGAACTGGGTAAACGATTCTGTGTGTTCTTTATTGCTTTATGCTGTTCTGTTATTATTATCTGTGCTGTGTAATTGTGGATGTTATAACATCCAGTAAGACATCAAGCGTGTGTTACTAGAATTTTCAATAAGGATTGGCAACACTTCAAGACGGCCTACTTGGAAAAGTACTTTCCTAATAGTTTGCGAGCTCAGAAGGAACGAGAGTTTCAGATTTGTCTCTAGTTAGAGACTTCGGGTTTTGGGGAGATTGTATGAAATTGGGGTTTATGGGGTTTTGATAAGTAATTCATGATTGAATGGTGATAATATGTATGTACTCCTGTTAAATTCTGCTATAGACTGAGTATAATTGATTTTGGAATGTTGGGATGATTGGAGTTGGGTGGGGATTGAAGTTAGAACACTTTGGGACTGGTTTTATGCAGAAAAATAGGTATTTTTTTCAGTCTGAGTTGTAGGAAATCGATTTCCCTATATTGGAAATCGATTTCTATCAAGAAAATGAGGATTTTGGACTTTCTACGTGCAGGAAATCGATTTCCCCATATTGGAAATCGATTTCCTGAGACTGCGTCAAAAAAAGCAGAATTTGAAAATAGCGTAACTTGAGTTCCGTAACTCAGAATTAGGCGCCGTCGGAAGCATTGGAAGCTCTTCTTATGTTCTATTATTTAATGAAGTAAGAGTATTGTTTTATTGTAATCATTTAGGTTCAAATATTAATACTCTAACATGTATAATATGTAATGATTACAATTTAGTCTGAATGGGAATTTTTCCAACTTCGAAAATTCATAACTTTCGGCTCATTTGTCCGTTTGACGCAAACCTTATACCGTTGGATAGCATATAAGATACATTATCTAGGAAAATTAATCCCGATGTTAAAATATCATATTTGGATAGATTTAACACACATTCAGACTAACTGTTGGAAATAGAACTTTATGCTAATTTCCCCCGGAGTGCAATCCCGTTCAATTTGGTGAACCAGGCGCCTCTTTAGGCTTATATGTCTTATGAATTGTGTTGAGATTGTATGATACCATGTGTGACCATGTATATACAAATTGCATGAATATGTACAATTGTTGAAATGAATTATGGGGAATGCTATATCGTGATATTTGTGCATCAACGAGTACGCAATGGGAATGATCTGGTGTATACTCGTTGCGTACATCGTCATCATTATGCATTGAATTAGTCCCCCTCCATGCGAGAATGATCTGGTGTACACTCGTTGCGTACATCGTCATCATTATGCATTGCATTAGTCCCCCTCCATGCGGGAATGATCTGGTGTATACTTCATGGATGGCCACCAATGGGAATGATCTGGTGTATACTCATTGGTGGGAAGGGATAACTAGGCATATTCACCGCTCTCAATGGGAATGATCTGGTGTATACTCATTGATCAGTGTGAGATATATGGGTACTCGATGGGAATGATCTGGTGTATACTCATCTTGTTACTGGGGAAATGCTTGTACTCGATGAGAATGATCTGGTGTATACTCATCGTGTACTGTGTAAGCATTTCCTCTAGCAGGAAAACAACGGATGTTGGTACGATGAAATTGTATTACCATGTCGGTAAGATCACTTGTTTACTCATCCCTAGTGATGCCACATAGGCAATATCATTAGGTCCTCGCCGATGGGCTGGTATAAACACTGTGACGTGGTTGTACTAGAGACTACATACTTGTGTGCTGTTTGTGTGTTTGTTTGATTATCTCATTGGTTAGTCATGGGACTTCCAACGATGATAATACCCATATTGTGTATTTATACCCGAACGGGAGGCAAAATCCGGATCCACAGCGGATTCGTTGTTTGTATGTACCTTGTAGGACCGAGTGAACCCTCAAGATAGGGAGGCTCACTGAGATTTAGTAATCTTACCCCTTTCCAATAATCTTCTTTTTCAGGTGGTTCGAGGCAGGATAAAGGCAAGGGTAAGATGGATTAGACTTGCGATGGTGTTTCTTGATGATGTTCCTTATTGTTTTGTTCCCTTCAGCTATTTCTATTTTGGATGGTGTATAGTACTACTTGAGATTTATGTATCTTTTTAGCCATGATACATTCGGCTTTGTATTTGTACCACTACTCTATATGTGTTCCGTTGCTTATGTATGACTTTCGTGTACAATTTATTACCATATGCATGTTGTCCTAGGCAATGATATGTGTGGGGTGTTACATAATTCATCAAGGAAGGTTCAGAAATCACTAAAACTCAAAGATTCCAAAATTAGGGTTTCTAAGTAAAAGTCAACTGAATTTTGACTGGTAATAACTCTCACATGGTTCATCGAAAATTGTCCAACCAAAGCTTATTCTCAATTAAATTCAATTCTCTACAACTTTGATGTTGGGCCCAAGACAAAGAAATGCATCATTTGAGAGATATGGGCCAAGACATTACAGGTCCTTCTAGAGGTTCACAAAAAGCTGTTTTTTGTCAGGACCAATATCATCAAGATAAAATCTCCAAATGCAAAAAATGTTCCAAAGTGGTTTGTAGAGAACATCTTGAGCTTTCCAAAAAGTCCTAGAAAACCTTCATAGGATAAATATTGAGTGAGTTATGATTGTTAGAAGTTGGGAAAAATTGAGAAAAAGCATGAAACCCTAAGTGATGAATCTTGTACTTTTGAGTAATGGGCCTATAATATTGCAATTCCCACGTGATATCAAGTGTGTGGGAGGCCCATGAACCAAATATTATTTAATTTATGATATTATTTCATTTACCTTTAAGTTTATTTATTTAAATTCAAAATAAAATCATATTTTGGATAATAAAATATGCCCTGGAATATTCCCCTCATAAATCAGATCCAATCACCATCAAAGGGCCAATAATACGTTGAAAAGTTGTGAAGAATAGAATAGAACTTGAATTGGAAAGTTTTCATATAATTTTCAAATCAAATCTTTTCTAATCAATCCAATGCTTTCTCTCCAAATTTCTCAACCCTAGTTCACTTTCATATATATATATATATATATATATATATATATATATATATATATATATATATATATATATATATATATATATATATATATATATATATATATATATATATATATATATATATATATATATATATATATATATATATATATAAACCACCCATCCTCATTGGCCACGAGATCTTTGCCTCAAACACCTTAGCGATTAATTCAAAAATCCACAAAAAGTATAGCACGGGCAAACAAGGTTTTCAGCCCCATTCAAAGGAAACAATCATTCCTTTCAGCCCCTGAGACGTCCCAGAGTAGGTAGGAACCAAGGTTTGAGTCCCATAACACGTAAATCAGTATATCATACTTGATCATATTCACTCATGATTGAAGTTTTCGTGTTTCATTATCCATTGTGTTTCCATACGATTTGATGATGTCAATGTGTTTATAATGATGTTTAGAACAGGTATGACGTATAATATGAGAGCCTCGAGCCCTAAACTGAGATACACCATTTATTTATTATTCACTGCTTTATTATTATTTAAATTTCTAGAAATTAATGTATAGGTCGCAAGTATGTTTTTTGTAGGCAAAATACCCTTTTTCGTCCCTTAACTTTATCTCGGGGTCCATACGGACTTTAAAGAGTGTATACGTGGCATTTGACATGTATGTGTTTTGCACGCGTGGCAGGTTACGTGGCATATGTTATTACCAAGTTCCAGAAAATTCTAAAAATTATTCACAAAATTTGTCCACACCAAGGTTCGTGGAACTTGGTAATAACATATGCCACGTAACCCACCACGCGTGCAAAACACATACATGTCAAATGCCACGTATACACTCTTTAACGTCCGTTTGCATAAATAGACGGAAAGGACTAACATGCCACCTTTTTAATAGATAAAGGGTCTATTTGAACGTTTTAAAAATTAAAGGACCAAAATGGACCCCGAGGTAAAGTTAAGGGACGAAAAAGGGTATTTTGCCTTTTTTGTAATAGCGTAGATTTAATTTCGGCACTTTTAACTTTCCGCACATCCCCCATGTTTTGGTTATATGTACTTCCCCTCCCCGAAGCCCTATAATAGCTAGGTTTTAATTTCACTTTTATTTTCTGTATGTAGTAACTAGGCGTGTATGGTAAGACTAAAAGTGACTTGTAGTTAAACTTTGATTCAAAATAATATACTCGAATCTAACTCACTCGCACACACTCACCTCTAGGGTACGCCCCTCTTGGTTGCCTTACAAATAACAATGGTCGTGTCCCTCGAATATAGAGGTACCAACAACAAACATCCCTCGATTTAAAAATCATCAAAGATCATGGTCCCTCGATGACCCTCGATGTTTCCTACGAACGCATGATCTTGTCCCTCGAATTGTTGCCTACAAAAAGAGATGATTGTCCCTTCGAATTTGCTAAAGGTACCTCTACCATGTTTCCTTCAACGACCATAGATGACCCTTCGATGTCCCGTACACTTCCAATAGATAGGACTATATACCCACAAATGGTATGGTTAGTCCTATCCCTTAAAAGAAAGTAGAAAGTATAGGAAAGACCAAACATAGGGTAAGTAGCCCTTAGATTGCTTTCTCAACAAAAAATACTTTCTCACCACTTGCTTTTTTCAAACAAATATCAGAAAACACTTCGCATACATCCTTGAGGACCGACACAAGGATCATTGCGAAGTCTTGCCTTACTATAGGCACTTCTTTCAAAACACACACACACACACACACACACACTACGCTTTTCAAGCTTTTCAAACAAAACAAAAACGAGCTAAGCAAACTAAGAGCCCGTAGATAACTACGGATGAAAAGGATGCTAACACCTTCCCTTTTCATAACTTACCCTCTGAATCCAAACTCTTTTTAGGTCTTTCCTGTACTTCTATACCTTTCCTAAAATTGGACAAAATAAAAGTCGGTGGCGACTCTTGCTATCCGCAACATATTTTAAAGTCAGTTCTTCCACCGAGTTACATTGCGCTATGTTAAGCAGATTGCCAAGTGACTTATATAGAAGTCACCCTACAACGAGGCCTGTTAACAATTTTTGTGCTAATGCATGCGAGAGAAACGATATATAGATCGTTCTCCAAAAGGAATACCGCATGAAAAGAAAATAGGTAGCAGTCGTATCTTCATCTAGAATCCAAAAGAATTCTCATGATGCTGAAGATTCTCATCGACCAAAATAAAAAGAAATGAAAGATAGAACCACATCCAAAAGTTCCTTCCATCTTCAAGTTCAATCACTTAATATTGAGGATTCGGGTTTTCATCCTATCAACGCCCTAAGTCCATTGACATTGGAGAGGAATTAGACCTCTAAACTTATGATTCAAAGAAAATACCAAAAGAAGGGAGTAGAAATAGAGTTAGAACCAAAAGAGGAAAAAAAAACACCATTCTGTCAGCATGCAATCGATTGCTCTAATGGTGCAATCGATTGCACCTCTTTAGTTTTCAAAATATGCGCATTTTAACAACTATCCAATCGATTGCACAAAGATTGCAATCGATTGCACTGTGCATTTTTTTTTGAAAAAACAGCAATCAAAGGGAGAAAACTTGTTTAAACATTATACCAAACACCTTGTGATCTTGGATCAACTTGTGCATAAAAATCCATCAAATAACAAGAAATTAACACCAATATAACACCAAAGGTGTAGCAAACATAATCAACAATAGATCACATCTTAAAGAATGGGATGGATCTAGAGATCTACCACTTTCTTGCTCAAAACTTCAAATCCTCTTCAAGAACAAACAACAATGCTTTGATCTTCCAAAATTGATGATGATCAAATGAAAGAAAAGAGTGAATGGATGAAGGTTTGGTTCAAAACTTAGTAAGATTCAATGTAAATCTTACTAACTTTTATGAAAATGATATTTGAGTGAGGTAGTTTTTGGAGAGAGTTGAGAGAAAGATAATTCAAGAGAAATTCTAGCAAGGTAAGTTTCGCTATCATAACTTGTTGAATGAAGAGGTAAATGCCTCTATTTATAGGATTTAGGCTTGGGATTAGTGGTGGTTTGGAGTTAGGCTTGGTAAATGAAATTAGGCTTGGTAAATGAATTTGGAGCCAAAATTACGATCAAGTGGTGCACATTTCATCAAATGAAGGTACATGATAAGATTTGATCAAGATGATGTAGAGAATTAATTGTGCAATCTAGAACATTCACCTCACACATGAAAATGGTAACACACTCCTCAAAAGCTGAAAATTACCTTCATTTTTCACATTTCGCACTGGTGCAATCGATTGCTCTAATGGTGCAATCGATTACTCCTCTTCAAAAAGCATAAATTTGGCGCAAAAACAGTGGGTGAAATCGATTGCTCTAATGGTGAAATTGATTGCATAGAAGATAGAAGGCAAATCTAGTGCAAAACAAGTGAGTACAATTGATTGCTCTACTTGTGCAATCGATTGCTTGCTGAAAAATGCTAAAAAATGCCTTTTTGGTAGATGCTCTGGATTAGTACCTACAAAACACAAACAAAAAAAAGGACAAAGCAAAATATTTTTATATTTTGGTTAGCATATCATATACAAACTAAAAAAAAGGTGCTTGATGATCCCCCTCACAGATGAAGTGAGCACAACACCAAAAACGGAACTCCAAATTAAGCTCTTAATTAATGATTGAGGTGCAAATGATGTATGATCTTAGGTCAAAAGTTGGGGTATGACACATGTGTATTCAGTAAAATTGATCTGAGATCTGGGTATCATCAAATTCGTGTAAAAGCGGACGATATTCAGATGACTGCATTCAGGAGGAGGTATGGTCATTACGAGTATACAGTGATGCCATTTGGAGTGACTAATGCACCTGGTGTTTTCATGGAGTATATGAATAGGATCTTTCATCCCTATCTTGATAAGTTCGTGGTGGTGTTTATCGATGATATTCTAATATATTCAAAGAGCAAAGAAGAACATGTGGAACATCTTAGAGTTGTGTTGGGACTGTTGAAGGAGAAGAAAATTTATGTGAAGTTGTCAAAGTGTGAGTTCTGGTTAAGTGAAGTAAGCTTTCATGGCCATGTGATTTCCAATAATGGTATTGCCGTAGATCCTACGAAAGTAGAAGCGGTATCTCAGCGGGGAGCTCCGAAATCTGTTTCTGAGATTCGTAGTTTTCTTGGTCTTGCAGATTACTACAAAAAATTTATAGAAGGATTTTTGAAGTTAGCATTACCATTAACTAAGTTGACTAGGAAGGGTCAAGCATTCATTTGGGATTCAAAATGTGAAGAAGGATTCTAAGAGTTAAAGAGAAGGTTGACTAGCCCCTATTCTGATTTTGCCGAATCTGGCGGAATCTTTTGTAGTATACTGTGATGCTTCGTTGATGAGATTAGTGGTGTATTGATGCAGGATCAATAGGTAGTGGCTTATGCGTCCAGACAACTTAAGGTTCATGAAAGGAATTATCCGACTCATGATTTAGAGTTGGCAGCGGTTGTCTTTATGTTGAAGTTGTGGAGATATTATCTATAGGGTTCAATATTTGAAGTGTTTAGTGATCACAAGAGTCTGAAGTACCTCTTAGATCAGAAAGAGCTTAATATGAGGCAAAGGAGATGGTTAAAGTTCCTTGAGGATTATGATTGTGGGATGAATTACCATCCGGGAAAGGCGAACGTCGTTGCTGATGCATTGAGTAGGAAGTCCCTACATATGTCTATGCTAATGGTGCGAGAATTGGATTTAATTGAACAATTCAAAGATTTGAGTTTGGTATGTGAAGGTACTTCTAACAATGTTAAATTGGGTATGCTGAAATTGACAAGTGGTATTCTTGATGAGATTAGATCAGGTCAGAAAACTGATGTTGATTCGGTTGATAGGTTGACTTTGATTAACCAAGGTAAAGGAGGTGATCTCCGAATTGACGAGAATGGTATAATGATGTTTGGTGATAGAGTTTATGTTCCTGATGTTGTTGAGCTTAGGAAGAGTATTCTCGAAGAAGGACACCGTAGTGGATTGAGTATTCATCCTGGTGCTACCAAGATGTATCATGATTTGAAAATTTTATTTTGGTGGCCTGGAATGAAGAAGGAAATTGCTCAGTTTTTTATTCTTGTTTGACTTGTTAGAAGTCAAAGATTGAACATCAGAAGTCATATGAAGTTATGCAACCGTTGTTTATTCCGGAATAGAAGTGGGACAACATATCAATGGATTTTGTTTCAGGTTTGCTGAGGACAGTTAAGAACTGTGAAGCTATTTGGGTGATCGTGGACAGATTGAAGAAGTCTGCTCATTTTATACCAATGAGAATGGATTATTCGATGGAGAAGTTAGCTCAAATGTATATTGAGAAGATAGTGAGTCTACATGGTATTCCCTCGAGTATTGTGTCTGATAGAGATCCAAGGTTTACATCTAAAATCTGGGAAGTATTGTAGAAGGCTTTGCGTACTAAGTTGAGATTGAGTTCTTCTTATCATCCGCAAACTGATGATCATACAGAGAGGCCGATTCAGTCGTTGGAAGATTTGTTGCGGGCATGTGTGTTAGAGAAAGGTGGTGCTTGGGATAGTTACTTACCTTTGTTTAAATTTACCTACAACAATAGTTTTCATTCGAGCATTGGTATGGTAGGAGGTGTAGGACGCCATTATGCTGGTATGAATCTGGTGAGAGTGATGTGATTGGACCAGAAACTGTCCAACAAACTATAGAGAAGATTTAGATGATTCAAGAGAAGATGAAAGCTTCCCAGAGTCGTTAGAAGAGTTACCATGACAAGAGGAGGAGGACTCTTGAGTTTCAAAAGTGAGATCATGTATTTCTGAGAGTTACTCCTATGACTGGTGTTGGTCGAGCGCTGAAGTCAAAGAAGTTGACATCGCATTTCATTGGTCCGTTTCAGATTACGGAAAGAGTAGGGGAAGTAGCATATTGTATGGCTTTACCGCCGATGCTTGCGAATTTGCATGATGTATTCCATGTATCTCAGTTGAGGAAATACATTGCGAATCCTTCTCATGTGATCCAAGTGGATAAGGTACAGGTGAAGGACAACTTGACGGTTGAAGTGTTACCTATGAGGATTGAAGATCGGAAGTTGAAACAATTACGTGGTAAAGAGATAGATTTGGTCAGAGTAGCTTGGGGAGGACTAGCAAGTGGTAATGTTACTTGAGAATTGGAGAGTCAGATGAAGGACTCCTATCCTGAACTCTTTACTTGAGGTACGTTTTCGTGGATGAAAACTCTTTTAGTGGGGGAGAGTTGTAACACCCCATATTTTCCATTGATTAATTTAATTAGAATTTAAATTAATTATTTGGATTATTCGGTATTTTAATTGGAATAAATTGGAGAAATTGAGAAATAATGTTATTGAGCCCGTGTTGTGTTTAGTAAAGGGGAGGTGTTGATTGTTAGGCCTTTACTAAAGTTATATTCTATTTTTCATGAAAGAAGGAAAAGAAAGAAATTGGAAAATAGAAAGAAAAAGAGCAAAAGAGGAGAAAAGAGAAGAACGTGAAAGAGCTTTAGAAGAGGAAGAGGAAGAACCAAAAACTTTGCTAAGGTAAGGGGGGACTCTTCTGATTATCATCTATTATGTATTTATGAATGACATGATTGAGTAGGTATGTTGTTTATCTCAATTGGATGTATGTTAGATTTTGGGATAATTGGTGTAGATCGGATGTAATTGATGAATTAGAATGGTTATGGAACATACTTGATGCTAAATGACCCCTAAGTATGTTAAAAATGTGTTAGAGTGTGTGATTTGATTCTGTTTTGGTGTTATAATTATGTTGGTACGAATTGGATTGAGTTGGAGATGAGAAAGTGCTATCAAAATAGTGATTTTCTACTACTGGGTAGGCTATAATCGGGTAACAGCCCTGTTGTAACCGATTACAGCGTGGGAAAATAGAGAAACTGGGAGTTTTTTAGTGCTGTAACTGGGTAACAGCCCTGTTGTAGCCGATTACAGGCGAGTTTTGAAAATAGCGAATAGAGTTACGTAAACGCGTAACTGGGTAACAACCCTGTTGTAACCGGTTACACCTGACAACTTTTAAAAAATTTAATTTCTTAAATAATTCATAACTTTTGATCCGTAAGTCTGTTTTAGTCTCCGTTTTGAGTGTTGTAAAGGTAATAGATGTTTAATATAATTAAATGGTGTGATGAGCATTGGCTCGATTTTATTTTAAAACTCGATTTAATTATTTTGGTGAATTTATACATTGTGTTCATATATCGCCAATTGTAACAATGTAGTAATGTGGTGATGATATGATTGTGTTGTTATTGCTGTGATTGTTATGATGTATGACATGATGATTGAATGGTGCTGAATATGAACATAATAAATTCGATGATGTGGTGTTGAGATGATTTTGTTCATCGTGATCGGTGATGATGGTAAGCATGCCATATGTTATGCATGCATTCATACTCATTTTGGTGGATGAATCCCGGTGATGTTTTGGATCAGTGGATGGCATAATTCCCATTGTGTGGAATAAGTGCTGGCATGGCTGTATCTCGGTGATGATTAGATCGGTCAGATGGGTTAATCCCATGACGAATTGGTACCACATGCATTGTGTCAGTGCATTGCATATATATTGTTATAACATGATTGGAAGATTTCCAGTGTTATTTCATGGTGATGTGGTTAATTGTATTTGGGGTTGTTGATGAATATTTTTCTGAAAACGAAACATATTGTAGTTTGGTGAGTAATGTACTTATGATGTTTATGGTTTATGAACTCATAACATTTGTTAATTGTGAATGAGACTCACCCTTACTATTGACATTTTTCAGATTGAGGAGTAGCGGCTATTGAGTTGGTGAGGATAGCTTATAGGCTAGTCCATTAGTTGTGTCAGTGTCATGCTCTGATTTGTAACACTGGGGAACACTAGTTTATAGTGGATTATTATACTCTTATTTCTGTTGGTTTTGGATTGTGTTTTAATTGGTTTATGCATCAGTGAAGATTATGCTATTCTGTTTTAAATTAATTCCACTGTGTTGAACATGATTTATTAAAATTGGTATTTCATTCCTCATGAAGAATGACAATCGATTTTGATGATTGGTTTATTTTGAATTGTGACATCCTTGTTTCATATTTACTCTGAACATTTTATTAATTGCCGTGGGGGTCTAGAAGGGTGGTACAAATATTAATAAGTATTTGGTTGTTTTTGAAGTTTTTTTTCAGTTGAAAAAGATGATATGTCATTTAAGTTAAAATTGTGATTCCGCTGCTTAATTAATGAAAGCTGCTATTGTGTTCAAAGATAAAAAAATTATGTTGTTATCGGTTCATCTGAGTTTTAAGTGTTATATATCTGCCTTACATGCGATTAAATGATTCTGTTTTAAGTAGAAAATGTGGCATCCCGTTTGTATGTTGAAACTTTGAAACTATGATTTTAATAATATTCTTTAGGTAGAAATGGGGTGTTACAATAGTGGTATCCGAGAGGGTCGGTCCATCCCACCAAGTTGTCGAGTCAGTAGAGTAGTGTGACGGTGGGATACTGTCGATATGTTGTTTCTTAGTACGCGACATGTATGTGGAACACTGTCGATACTTATTTGCTTTCTAATCGATTGTGTGTAGGAGTTAGTTTGAAATAAGTGGGGGAGAAGCTCTGCTTCTAGGATATGTTCTGGTTGTAAGATGTTGGTCCAGTGTGCTGCTGATGGAGACAGTGCAAGTATTGTTGAAGTTTCGTTGCTTCCCGAATTCAAGTTGGAGCGTCTTGAGGGAGAATGATCAGACATTGTTGATGTTTACTTCTCGGAGGATGAGGAGAAATGTACCAGTTGTTGATATACGAGTACAGTGTTAATCCTGATGTTTCCTGAAGGTGATTGTTAAGTGAAAAGGATAATTTTTAGAAGATGGAATTTATAAAGTTGCGATGTTTCAGCGCTGCTGGTGGACTGTGAAGTTGTCGGTATAAGTAGCCCTTGTGTCTGGTGTCGACGTTTGAACAGTGGTAGAGTGACAGATTGTTATAGACCTTGTCGTGGGATCCTTATAAGGGATTGTAAATGATTCTGTTTTGAGTAGAAAATGTGGCATCCCGTTTGCATGTAGAAATGAAGTGTTACATTCGCGACATAACAGTTAACAACATAGAAAGCACTTAACAACATTTCAACGTAACAACATTTCAAAGTAGCAACAACAACCACAACACACGTAGATTCATCCTCAGCTAATCAGACGTGTTCTCCACCATGTAATAATCATTAACATAACACGTTTATACTTGGATATGCAACGTTATTGATAAATCACCACATTATCATCATAACAATAACATCAACAGCACAAACACATACACAATGGCACCCCCATATCTATGTATGCCTATCATAAACAAAATATCAACAATGTTATTCACATCGTCATATCATCTTCACATTGACATCCAGATAAACAACATAATTTAACTTCGTCATAATATATAGTATTACTCATTATTCCTTATAATCGTCAACCAACCAACAACTGCAACAACCAAACTTTTATATCATCACGTAACATCAATCCAATATCAACATTTATCATACGATCATAATACTTCAAAATAAACACAATCAAAGTTAGAGATCACACCACCCGATCTTACAATATTATAACATCATGATATCAACAATCCACCAATCAAACATGCAAATCAATACATCTATTGTCATAGCAGAAACACGAATAATATATAAACCTTTCACCTATCACTTTCATTCTAGAATGTACAATGGTTTGCATCAGTCCTGCAGGCTTCTATCGTTTAACCCTTGACTCCTAACAAGTCACACCATAAAATAACATTGTCACATCACGCTTCAGATGCGCCACTACGATCATCTACCCCAAATCAATGTCCTCATTTGATTTCTATCAACTACCAAAACTACAAGTTTCACATCTAGCTTCTGGCTCTCCTTACTATCCGCCAGAAAATCATTGTTCACCATTGATATCTTCAACCTTCCATTCTGCAGTGTTAGCATACAACTCAAGCCTCTGAACTATTCTATAAGTCTCATTTCTTTTATATCCATTTTTTATAGGTTCACACGAAAAGTAGAACGACCATCCTCATGATAAAACATCAATCACTTTTTAACCTATCAAGCTGGCAACACAGCATATCCCATCCAACATAGTCGACAGATAGTCGACAGCCAATAGATAGTCGACAGCCATAATGGAGTATAAACTATTGTTACTAAAATATAATAGTGTTCCTTTATAACTTTTACTCAAGTCACCAAAAGCACCATAATCCAATAATCTCCAATGAGGTTTACAAAAGCTTCAACAGATTCCTTCTTGGTCAATCATGTCGAAGAAACACCATCGCTCGCCTATAACATAGTCTATTTCACACTCACTTAGCATCATGCAAATTTTAACCATCCTCCAACTTAGAAATGATAATATACCAAATACATTACAATTCAATCTATTCAAATTGATATATTTATTCACGTAGATAATTTTAACAATATTCCTAAATCTTTAGTTTTCCTTAAATCTCATAACATTGATGATCCATATATTTTCACATTGTATCTCGTTCCAATCGCAATCTTGGTAATACCATCCCCACATCGGGTTGGTGATAGAAACTTTCCAAGTATTCTTTGACATGTGTCGATACCTTGCTATCATAAACATAGTTCCAATCCCTCTTGAATTTTTTTCTTAACCAGTTGTACCTGGTACTAAGGACAAGATCAACAACAACTACACTCATTAAACACAACCACGTGAAAAATAAATCCATTCTAAGTATTGCAACCATTTTTAAAACAAATTTCATTCTCTTAGCTTCCCATGGATTCCAACAGAACTCGAATTGGACATGCAGAACTCCAGTTATGAACTTTCGATGTTTTAGAAAATTTTTAGCTTCAGTGGTAACAGATTACATCCAGGGTGTACCCGGTTACCACATCACACCATCGCATCCAAACCCCACAAAAGGACTGTGTAACCGGTAACAGTGAGGAGCGTACCCAATTACACCATCACATTAACATTTCCCAGACCCCAAAATTCATTATGTAACTGGTTATGGCCAGAAGCATACCCGGTTATACCTATTCCAGAACCAAAAATATGAAACTTTTTCTTAAAACCCCATTCTCCTCGAGTTGCGACTCTAACTCACAATCCACAACTATCCCACAATATTAATCAACATTTAATAATCACTTATATGATTCCAACAACAAGATTTACAGCATTTCATCACTCTATCATTACTCAAAACGTCGACATCACACACAATGGTAACTCAACACTTACAACTCCACGATCAACATGATTTGACTGGGTTTATGGGTGACATGATTTTCATCAATAACTGGAATAGTTAAAGAACTAGGGTGAACGGTTGATGAGGGAACATCCACAATTGAGGATGACAGAGAAATGGTTGTTGTTGAAGGAGAAACTATATAGATGATGACCCAGAACGATTTAAGCTTCATTCATACTCTTGTGAGAACTTTACAATTTATTGTTGTTGATGATTCACGATGATGTTATTGAGAAGATGTTGAAGTTGTTGAGAAGAATGACGAACTCGGTGAACAGTTGAGAGAACTGGGGTTTAGGGTTTTAGGGTTTCTAACAAAAGATGTGTGGAAGTGAATAGTGCGGTTGTGTGTGAGTGTGCATATAGTATTTGGAAGAGAGAGAAATCAAAAACAGTACAATTATTAGTGGTAATAGATGAAGATCATAATTTTGATTTTAATCAATTGCGAGAAAAAGAATCACATTGATCGAGTGTCATTAGATATGAATAATAATAAATATAACTGAAGTTACACGTATTAATCATGATAAGTGACACGTTTAATATACTCAGATTCTGGAAAATCAAACGATTTCCCTCTAATTAGACACGTTTCTGAAGAAAACATCTTATGATAAACTGAGGTTCTGAATAAGATAGAATGACAATAGTATTAACACAACAGATATGAATTTTAAAAATGAAAAATAAATTATGTCATACCTTTTCACTTACCTCTTCTTCCTTTAGAGTGCATGATGATCTTCTCCAGAAGCGTTCTGATATACTGGTTTGTGTTCTAATAAGCTGGCTTCTAATGAGTGCGACGCATTCTTATTGTGCTGGCTTCTGATAAATGTGGATGGCTTCTGATCTTCTTTTAGCTTGAAATCCCATAAGGAATTTCACTTATCCCATCTTACAAATTTCAAACTCAATTCTTCTTTTTCATTGAGCTTGTTTCTGAACAACTTACTAGTTTCAAATACCTCTGGGTTTCTGAGCAAGATCTTCAAACAACATTCTCGAAAACTATTTTTTTTTATTTTTCTTTCTTCAGTTCTAAAGGATCAGAAGGATCATCAACGAATTCCACTAAAAATATTCTTCCATAGTTTGTGTTTCTGTGTTTTAGATTCTGTAGCTTTTTGAGCTTCTATAGTATCCTTAACAACAAACACTTATTGCCTTTGCTTTCAAAGTCAATAATCTTTCCTTTCTGATTATCTTTGAAACCAACGAGGTCTCCAAGCCTAAGTTCTAACTTTTGGAACATACGCTTTTCTCCCGTCGTATGTAGTGAGTAACCATTATTCTTTATCATCAGAGTCTAACACATCATCAGTTGTCAGTACACTCTCTGATATATCTTCACTTGTGATTATTCTAGTTATTAGTGCCACTTTAGCTTTTTCTTCATAGAATCTTCAACTTTTGAGTCAGAATCATCCCATGTTTCCATGAGACCCTTCTTGGCTTTGAACATTTTCTTATGCTTGTTTTCTTTCCTAAGCTTTGGACAATCATTCATGTAGTGTCCAGGTTCATTGAACTCATAACATATAACTTCTTATTTAGAAGCTCTTCTTTGACTAGATGATCCACTTCTATCCTTTGATCTTCTTGATCCTTGAAATTTACTCTTTCTATGTTTCCATAGCTGAGTAAATCTTCTAGATATCAGAGAGATCTCATCTTCACTTGAGTCTTATTCTTCTGATTCTTCTTCTTCTTCTTCTTCTTCTTCTTCTTCTTCTACTTGGAATGTCTTTGTCTTTTCAGACTTAGACTTTAGAGCCACAGATTTTTCTCTTCTCTGAGGTTCATCTTCTTGAAGCTCAATCTCATGACTTCTCAAAAAACTATTAGTTCCTCAAATCTGGTGTTGTTCAGATCCTTTGTTAGTTTCAAAGCAGTTACCATTGATATCCATTTCTTATGCAGACTTTTGATAATCTTCTTAACATGATCTAATGTAGAATAACATTTGTCAAGAACCTTAAGCCCTGTAACAAGAATCTGAAATCTTAAAAACATTGTTTCCACATATTCATCTTCTTCCATCTTGAAGGCCTCATATTTCTGGTTTAGGGAAAGAGCCTTTGTCTCCTTAACTTGAGTGTTTATTTCATGAGTCATTTTGAGATAATCAAATATGGACTTTGCAGTCCCTTTATCAGTGATCTTCTCATACTCAACATGAGAAATAGTAGATAACAAGATTGACCTGGCTTTGAAGTGATTCTTGTAAGCCTTCTTCTGGTCATCAGTCATTGATCTTCTTGCAATTTTGACACCATTTGCATCTACTGGATAACTGTAGCCATCAAACATAGGAGGTTTAAAACTATAATGATCTTTATCCTTATTATCAATAATAGCATTGTTGGTAGGAGTCTGTTCGGGTTCAACCATTGTTTTTTTCATACAGCCTAGATCGGTACTGAACATTGTTAAATGCTTGATTAAGATTCAAACTCTTTATCACCACTCAGAGCCGGAGCTCTAATGCTAACTAATGGTGTGAAAAATACTATAAAGGGAGGGTTTGAAAATGATTTTTAAAACATAGTGCTTTTAATAAAAACAATCCCCTTTCTTAAAACCACAAACTTTCTACTCATGATAATAAAAAAAAGATGCAAGAAGGAAATAACATGGTACTTTTATACTGGTTCACTTGACATATATCAAGCTAGTCCAATCAACACTTCCGATGTGATTTCGCCTCTCTCAAACGAGGACCTAATCCACTATAACAAAACTGATTACGATCGCACGGGAAACCGCTGGTGACTAACCTTGCACAAGTTACTGCGAGTGACAAACTAAAATGCTCGAGAAACCACCAGTGACTAACAACCTTGCACAGGAAACCCGTGTGACTAACACCCGCACAAGCAACCGCTTGTGACGAAAAACCTCTAAGACTCTCTAGTCCTAGACTTCTCGAGACTACAGACCTTCACTCGGTCTCTCAAGGAACAATAAAACAACCTTTGATCAGGGTTTGTTTACAATATAATGCTTCTACAAAAGCTAGATTTAAACTTTGCTTCTACACAAGACTAAAATAAATATGAAGCTATTAATAGTCTATACAGGCTGGATATAAACCTTGCTTCTTCTTTGAGTCTTCAAGTCCTTATATAGCCAATACAATAATATATGCGTTGGAGGGCAGTTTTGGAACTTCCCGAAATTTGGCGGCTTGAACGTAGTGGGAGACAAGATAGTTTGCAACGTCCATTCTTTCTTGGTAGTGGAACGAAACATTCGTCAGTACCTTGTACCTCGTACTACATAGTAACATTTTCTTCTTTCCTTCTTGAACTTCAGAGGCTCACAACATGAGTTAGAAGAAAAGAGAATAAGCTTTGAATTCTTCAGACCTTCAAGTCTTCAGAGTCTTAAGAGTCACATCTTCAAAGTCTTCAACACTTGGTCTTCAGAGTTCTTTGTCTTTAGAAACTTGAGTCTTCAGAGCTTCAAGTCTTCAGAGTCTTCAGATACACGTATTCAGAGTCTTTCAGCACTTGGTCTTCAGAACTAGTTTCTTTAGACTTTGTAACAAAGTGATAACTTCGGATGCTTCTACTTCTGAAGTGGTTTCTAATGTTCATCAGAACGTGTGTAGGGAGGAAACATAACCTGATGGCTTATGATGTTTTGGCCACACTTTCTCATCAGAATCATAACTTGTTTGTTAAGTACTCAACAAAACAAACGTTAGTATAACAAAATTATTCATACCCACATACACATTATTATCATCAAAACTCAGAGACGTATTGTAAAACCAAGCTTGTTCTAACAAGTAAATTGATCAAGAGCCTACCACTGTGCTAAAATCAGTTGCTGATATTGAGAGCGCAAATTTATTTCCTTATAGTGAATCAAACAAGGGGCCTCCTTCTAACCCACCTAACTCACCTGTGTAGGCTCCCATGGACAGGATGCTAAGCCTTTATTCGAATCCCTAAGGTTGACGCTGGATATTTTAATCCAACAATCTCCCCCCCCCCCCAGTGTCATCCAGGGGGATTCGAACTCATGACCTTGCTCTAATACCACGTAAACTGGATCAAGCACCTACTACTACACTAAAAGCAATTGTTAATAGTGAGGGCGCAACTCTATTTCCTTATAGTGAATCTAACAAGGGGCCTCCTTCTGACCCACCTAACACACCTGTGCAGGCGCCCATGGGCAGGATGTTAAGCCTTTATTCGAATCCCTAAGGTTGACGCTGGATATTTTAATCCCCTTAAAACTTATACTCAAAGTCATCTAAAGCACCATAGTCTAATAATCTCATTCTAATCGCAATCTCGGTAATATCATCCCTACATATGGTTGGTGATAGAAACTCTCCAAGTTCTCCCTGACACATGACGATACCTTGCCATCACAAACATGATTCCAACAACAAAATTTAAAGCAACTCATCACTCTATCTCCATTCAAGACGTTAACATCACACACAATGTTAACTCAACACTGACAAATTCATGATGCATACATTGATGAAAACATCGCCACCATATGAGCTTCATCTTCTAAGAGTAATCCTACTTGCTTAGCAGATATCCTCAAAAAACATCAGGAATTGCACACCACTTGTATATCACTAGCCATCACATTTCTCTCAATCCTTTCAAAAGCAACCTTTAACAATACCTGACAGTTCTTCCTCAGAGACATCTCAACTTGACCAACAAATAGGAACCTTAAATCCGTACTATCTTCAGGCATGAGAATTTGCACCGACTTGTCGAAACAATTCGTATTCACATGGTCTAAATTCAAACAGTTCACCCCAAGGATAACATCAAGTTAATCCAAAATCTCGCGCTAACGACAAGTTGCAGTCATCCTCGGGAAAACATCAGGACTCACACACAACAGGCACAACAGTATCCATAAAACCGCCCTCTGCTCATAAATATGCAAACAACACCAGTACCTGGTCATTCCCTTTCAAGGACACTTCGACCTGACCGTAGGGAAAAATATTGAATTCATACTTCTTTTGAAATCGGACAACAACAGAACCTTACTAACATTTACACTCATGTAAATCACAACACACTACACCAAATGTTCACACCTGAACCATCACAAAGAAGCACAAGCTTCTCCCCCACTTGCTTTAATCTCACTGCTACCAACAAGTTATTAGAAAATTCAGAAAGCACCTACGGTGTTTCACACACATGTCACGTACTAAGGAACAACACATCGACAATATTCAACTTTCATTCCACACTGACTCAACAACTTGGCCGGACAGATTGACCTGCTCTGATACCACTAATGTAACACCCTTCTAATCCCCGCGGAAAATATAACATAAATAAGAGTAATATATCATGCATATTAATTCAAGGGTGTCACATAGTTCAAAAACAATAAACACCTGTCATGCTCAATAACACTTTAAATATAATTCATGTTTCCATAACTCCAACACATACACACTAGTGTAAAAAAGACATGTTAAGTCGGTTAAAAATGGCTTTTTAGGTCGGTTCTGTGTCCAACTTAATAGTAGGCGACATAGCAAGTTCGAACTTATTAAGTCTGGTTTTTAACCGATTTAAGAAAATTATTTCTTAAGTCAGGTAAAATAATAACTGACTTAAGAAACAATAATTTAAAAAAAAATTAATCTTTATCCAATCAATATATTTATTATCCTCAAATTATGATACAATAACATAATCCAAGTCATATATCAAACTCTTAAAACATAACATAACTAGCTAAATAAAGACACATCAGCGGATTCATATTCAATTCAACAAAACACATTATTGTCTAATAATAATTTCACCTTATTAAAAACTTAGGCATAATGGTCAAACATCACATAATTTTATTAAGACAAAATACCCTTTTTAGTCCTTTAACTCATGGTTCATTTTGGTCCCTTGATTTTTAAAAAGACCAATTTAGTCCTTTATGTCTTCAAATAGAGTCAGTTAAGTCCTTTCTGTCTAATTTTAACTAACAACGTCTATTTTTAAACGATGGCGTCCGACGTGGCATCTATTTATATGCGTGGCATATATGCATGGCATGTGGTCATCATGAAGGTCCTCATGATTCAAAAAAATTTACAAAATTTTGACCTAGTCAAGAATTGAACCCTAGTTTCCTTACTTCATAGACAACATAATGTACCACTAGGCCAACTTACTATTGATGTTGATGATTTTAACTCTGTTATATATTAGCATTCTCTTATTTTAATACAGAATTAAAAGAAGCAATACAAATCAAATCAATGTTAATGATGGCTAGTCTCCAAATTATTCAATATGATTCACCCTATATTATTGATTATTGTTATGAATGAAATGACTTAAATTTTGTAATCAATGAAATGGTTTGATGTATATTTACTAATAAATCTATAAGAAAACATAATGGTAATCCAATTACTCAAAATTTTGCTTTCGCTTTTATATTTTTAGTCTTTGTAAAAGGAAAACTAAAACCAACAGAAACAGAGAAACTGTTATATTTTCTTCTGCTTTGTTGAAGTTAAATAAACACTAAATAAAATTCAATTAGCAGATAATTCATCTAACATTTTTCCTTCTAATTACACTTTCCCTAAATTATTAAATCAAGTAGGATTCCTTAACATTCACAGATCAATTGCAAGAATATTCATTAACAAAAACAAAAAAAACAAGAAAGAAAAAAAATCAATGCACCAAAAACCTACTGGTAGAACACGTCGAACACGTCAATGAGGACAATAGCAGAAGAAGAAGAAGAAGAAGAAGATGAAGCGAAGGTTTCAAAAGTTTCCTTCTTCGCGTCGGCTTCCAATAGCAAGTTCACCACCCATTGAATTGGCTCCACGTCTATTAAGGTAGATTTGACTACGATTACACAAAATGTTATATGTAATACAACTCAATTGCTTCTTTAACTGCTGTATTAAAACAAGAGAATGTTAATATATATATATATAACATAGTTAAATTATTAAACATCAATTGCAAACTGGCCCAGTGGTACAATCTATTGTCTATGAAATATGGAAACCTTGGTTCGATTCTTGATAAGGTCAAACTTCGGAAAGGACTTAACTGACTCTGTTTGAAGACATAAAGGACTACATTGGTCTTTTTAAAAATTAAGGGACCAAAATGAACCCTGAGTTAAAGTTAAAGGACTAAAGGTATCCTTCAAAAACATGAATCAACAATGTTCCCCAGTGTTACATAATCAAAGCACGACTTAAACCCCTAAAATAATAAACGAATAAATAAAGGGATAGCTCTCCTATTAATCCTTGTAAGCAAGCACCGTTATCTTGAGTACCTGAGCGATGTCGTACAAAATATCATTCCAACAGAAGGGCATAGGACCAGAACCACCAAAACCCAGAGTACAAGCTCCCCATGAATGCATGTGCAAAACAACCAACATATGCAATTAAGAACATCTCTCAATCTTACTTATACAAGCATATATATATATATATATATATATATATATATATATATATATATATATCACCAATTCATCACATATGAATTTCACCATAATTTGCACAAACATACACAATTCTCATGTTATCAAATACACATGAAAAAGATCTCCACACACTCACCAAATCAACACATCACCAAATAATAAGTAGCAAAACATACCTCAACAATGTTATTCGCAAGTAATCACAATTCAAAACACACATAATCTCTAAATTCAAGTATTATGTTCATACAAAGAATTTCCTCAAAAGTCATCCAAACATTAATTCTCAACATATATATATATATATATATATATATATATATATATATATTCACACACACACATACATGTCATTTTACACAACCACATAATGATTAAATCACCTACTGTCAAAAAAATATTTTATTGTAAAGAATATCACGCTAGCTTTCTAATGCTTCGAACGATACTCAAAACGTATTCATGGTTTGAAAGTTATGAATTTGTAAAGTTTCAATAAGAATGTAAACATTGACATCCTAAACTGACAATTCTAAACATGTCAGAGTTACCCAAAACAATTAAAAGTATGACTCTTAATAACTCAAAACAACTCTAACAACTTTGTTGACAACTATAACGACTTTATTGACAACTTTATTGGAATTGAAACTAATTAGTTAACAAAATAACTCGATATTTATCTCTAACTTTAAACTCCTAAAAATATTATACTAATAATATTTATTATAATTATTATTATTGTTATTAATTATACTAATAACATATTATATATTATAAACTAGATTGTGATTTAATTTAAAACATAAATTCCTTGTGAAATTGATTTCTAACATGATACAACATAGTATACATCAAACTCGGATTTTAACATGATGTTATCAAACTAGAAAACTTGAAATACAGGAAATACAGTAGGCACCTCGATTTAAAACAAGAATACTATATACTTTGGTAAATTGAAACGTGAATATAGTAACATAACAAGGATATATATATATATATATATATATATATATATATATATATATATATATATATATATATATATATATTGATAGACTTGGAACATGTAATACCAACTAGCTGCGCTTCCTATGAATAAAGCACTACAATATCAACTTTTATGAATGAACAATACCAATAGGCATAGGAAATTTGATGGTACAGTAACTGTTGCACCCTCAAATTTTTCCTCACGGTATTCAAGTTAATTTGGCTCAAGAAGTCTCCTCAAGCTCATAGGATCTACAATTGCTCAAGACTCTACAAAAGTTGGACATACCTACACTCCTCCTAAA
This sequence comes from Vicia villosa, assembly GCF_029867415.1. NCBI lineage: Eukaryota > Viridiplantae > Streptophyta > Magnoliopsida > Fabales > Fabaceae > Vicia > Vicia villosa. The sequence continues at coordinate 46,665 of NW_026706580.1, forward strand.
CAAAGGACCTCCAACTAGGGTTTTGATTTCCCTCAAGGAAATTGAACTCCCAATGCCTCAAGTGGACTTCATAGTAACTCATATGTCTCAAAGTGTCTCCATGTCAAATTTCAAGCCTTACAATGCAAGATTACTCAGTCAATTGCTCAGATGATCAACAGTCGACTATATTAGGTCAAAAGTTAAATATGGTCATTATAAAGTAAAACTTCAAGATTTTTGGTCATCATCAAGGTTTTGAGGTTACATTCATCATTTGATCAAGGTTTGATCATGATTCATTAAGAAAATCTCAAAGATCATCAAAAGTCAAAGTTGTTAAATTAGGGTTTTCTAAAGGAAAGTTAATTGAACTTTGACCAAGCATAACTTTCACATACTTTATCATAAATTTCCCAACCAAAGCTCATTTTGAAGGAAATTCAATTCTCTACCATTTTGACACAACAAAGGCATGGCCAAAAATACTTCATTTGAGAGATATAGGCCAAAACATTACAAGTCATTTCAAAAGTCAACAAAAAGTCATTTTTTCTCAAAGAGGCATACATGAACATGGAAGACTCAATTAAGATGAAATCAAAGAGTGATTTTAGAGGACATATTGAGCTTTCCAAAAAGCTCAAGAACACCTTCATATGACAAGAATTGAGGAATTTATGGATTGTAAAAGTTGAGCTAGTTTCAAGAAGTGCATGAAACCCTAATTGAGCAAAACTGGGATTTTGGACTAATGGGCCTAGGATTTTGACTTCAAACATGTCCATGACCTAAATGAGGACTTATAAAACCATCTTCATATTTTTGTCACTTTTATTTATATTTATTTGAATTTTATTTAATTAAAAGCTAAATAAATTAAGTAAAATACAAAAATAATGGAATTTAAGTATAAGGCTTTTGTTTTAATCATATGGAGGCCCAAAGAACACCTTGAGGACCAAGGAATTTCTTGGGTACATGATTATGAGGAGATTGGCTCAAAATAGAAATATTTCATACAAGTTTCAAATCAAATCACAATCTTTTCCAAACTCTTGATTCTTTCCATTCTTGTTACCGTAACTAATTCTCCTATATATACTAAACACATTCAGACCAAAGGGGACGAAATTTGGACAAGGAGACAAGGGTTTCAAAGTTGTAAAGAATCAAAGAAACTAGGGAACGAGTGTCGCTACCGCGAAAGATGGATCAGAGTCGCCACTAACATATCTATCGTATAAGGAAAGGAACGCCAACAAACCTATCTCGAATAAGAACAAGGTCTTTCGACCAGAGAACAGTGTACGGGAGTCGGTTACGCAAGGGGAAGGTGTTAGCATCCCTCACGCCCATCGTACTCGATGGTATCCACCTATGTTTGTTTCTATCTAAAGGGTGTATCTATTACTAATGCAATGCATGATTAACTTAGAGTTTTTTTAATAATTATTGTGCTCGCTAGAGTTGCCTCTATGCCTACGTATCCTCTTAAGAAGAATCAGAGCGCCGTAGTTCTGCTCAAGATTTTCTATGTTTTTTAGGATTTGTTGGTGTTTTTTAGTGAACAGTTACATCATGCTCCGCCGCTCGACCTTTGGAGACTCACGTTGGGATTGGAGTGGAAGTAACATGCTCTTAAAAGCAAAACAAAAGTATGTCGAGCGTCTCGAGTGAACCTTAAACAAGGAAGACTCGATCAACTCTGGGTTTGTGTTTTTTAGGTTTAGGAATCTCCACTCAAGTGATCCCCTTAACCAAAAGGGACGAGAGTTTCCATTCCTTTTTATTATTTTTCACTATTTATTAATGTTTTATTATGTTTTTATTGATTTTTGTTTGTTATGCAAAAGGGGAACATGCATTTCTAACCTAATGCTAACAAATGAGAATGGCCCTAAGGTTGAGGATAACAATCCTAACCTACCTCAATTCCTCTTAACAAAGAAGGAAGAGTCTAAGGGAACTTGGTAATCCAAAGATAACATGAAATGGAGTTACAACTCCAACAAGAAGGGATAAGAAAACATACATGAGTATTTAGCAAAAGAAGCGAACAAAACTATGTTAAACTAGCCAAACAAAGTTCAAATCATGGATGAAGTTAGAATATTGTGAACACAAGGTAGCAGTCAGTATAAAACAACCTCTAAGAGGTGTCCAAACAATCATGGGATCATTCCCAAAGGTTCACACAAAGATTACAAGTCAAATGCAAAAATCACGACACAATCGTTAACAAAATAGTAAGTATTTACACACGGAAAGGAAAATTCAAGTAAAATAAGAAGAAATGTTTTAAAAATTCTAATTCCAGGTCTTAGGACCTCTAAAGATCCCTAATTATATGTACAAAAAGAACCTAAGGCTATTGCATAAATTCAAGCCAAGTTATAGGTCAAATTCACACGATTATCCATTTAGAAACGCACATTAATTGGGTATAGAAAACCTAATGAAAACCTAGCCAAAACATGGAATTGGAATTTTATTTTTTACACACAATATGGTATATGAGTCTACTGATATCACACAAAAAATGACAATTAAATTCTATTCCTAAAGCATTTAACCAAATTAATTTGTAAAACATAGCAAACATAAAAAGAAAATGAACACATGTGAGGAAAAGATTTGTCAAAAATAGTGAAACAATTTCTAAAAATCTATAAAAAATACTAAAATTATCTAAACATCAAATTCTATCTAAAACACATTTTTATTTTTATTTTATTCCAAAGAAAAAGGATTTATTAAACAGAAATGGGAAAGTAAACAATTTTAAGTAAAACAGAACTCTAACAAGCAGAGGGTGAAAAAGCAATTGAGGTATGAACTAATTCCTAGTTACAAAGTGCGTGGGCCTGTTATATAGGGGTGTGGAAAGCGAAGGTATCAAGCCCAATGTGAGATGGAGCGTGGCCCAATCTTCACTACAAACTCATTTTTTATTTCATTTGTTTCAGCATTTATTTCATTTGGTATTAGTATATACTTATTGTTATTAAAACGTGACCTGTATGTAACATGGCATCAATACGTCAAGCTTCAACTTAAATCAGAAAGGACAAAATTTATGCTATGGCCAATCACGCGCTAACACCTATTTTCCCAATCATATGGATAAAAACAAAAGTGAAATAAAATGGAAATCGAATAAATCACGGGCTGCCACCTATGCAAACGGTGTTGGGAAGAAGAAAAACACAGACGCAGGAGATTCCTTCTCCGATCGTCTTCTCTGGCCTACTCTACGGCGGAGTTGCACAGATTCGTCCAGAAATTCAAAAAGGAAACACATCTCCACTTGGTTTTTTCGCGTAGATTCCGAATCCGGCCTCAGTTTTTCATGATTCTCTTTCTATCTCTAAAACCAAGACCAATTTAGAGAACCTATCTTGTAAGAAATTCACCTAAATCATCACTAAGCATATGTTTCAACTTATTCTCAAATGCTGGTCATTATTACGACATTGAAACGCATCAGAACACAAGCTATAACATTCATCTAAGGCAAATCGGAATTCCGCAAAAATACAAAATGCAACATACAACACCAAGAACATGTGAGTCTAACTCCATGTGAGGAGCCTGCACCATACGAACCTACTTCATGTTACTAGCATGCTTAGCAAAATTAGAAAACGTACCTGATGCGAATCTCGAATCGAAAAGATTGAAGGATAGAAAAACACTTAGAAAGGGAGGGTTTGAATAAGTGTAGTCTAAAAACTTGAACGATAAAAACAATATGCACAGTTATTTTTATCCTGGTTCGTTGTTAACTAAACTACTCCAGTCCACCCCCACGGAGTGATTTACCTCACCTGAGGATTTAATCCACTAATCGCAACAGATTACAATGGTTTTCCACTTAGTCCGCGACTAAGTCTTCTAGAGTCTCCTGATCACAACCTGATCACTCCAGGAACAAATGCTTAGACACAAGCTAAGACTTTCTTAGAGTATCCTGACCACCACGTGATCACTCTAATTACAACTGCTTAGACACAAGCTAAGACTTCCTAGAGTATCCTGATCAACACTTGATCACTCTAGTTCCTTACAAATTAATGTAATCAATTCTAAGAGTATTACAAATGCTTCTGAAAAGCTATAATCACAATAGTGATATTTCTCTTAACGTTTAAGCTTAATCTCACTAATATATTACAACAGCAATGTAGTGAGCTTTGATGAAGATGAAGTTTCTGAGCTTTGGATTGAACAGCGTTTCAGCAAGTTAATATTCACAGAATTTGGTTCAGCGTTATTAACCTTGCTTCTCATCAGAACTTCATACTTATAGGCGTTTGAGAAGATGACCGTTGGGCGCATTTAATGCTTTGCGTGTTCCGTACAACATTGCATTTAATGTTTCACGCTTTTATCAACTACCTCGAGCCTTGTTCACGCTGTGTCTACTGACGTTGCCTTTAATAGCTTCCAATGTTCCTTATGTAAGTCAGCGTAGCCTGCCACCTGTACTTTCTTCTGATCTGATGTTTGAATAAAATATTTGAATATCATCAGAGTCAAACAGCTTGGTGCATAGCATCTTCTTGTCTTCTGACCTTGAAGTGCTTCTGAGCGTGATACCATGAGAACTTCAGTGCTTCTGCTTCTGATCTCAAGTTCTTCTGATGCTTCCATAGACCCATGTTCTGATTCTGCCTTGACCATCTTCTGATGTCTTGCCAGACCACGTTCTGATGTTGCATGCTGGACCTTCTGAGACAAAGCTTCTGAGCGCTGATTTGTGCATACTCTTTATATATTTCCTGAAATGGAAATAGCAATGTATTAGAGTACCACATTATCTCACACAAAATTCATATCCTTGTTATCATCAAAACTAAGAATATTGATCAGAACAAATCTTGTTCTAATAATCTCCCCCTTTTTGATGATGACAAAAACAAATATAAATGATATGAATTTGCGATCAGAAAGAGCAGGCGGCTAAAGACAAATTACACAGCTATAGCATAAGCATGTGAATATGTCTCCCCCTGAGATTAACAATCTCCCCCTGAGATGAATAATCTCCCCCTGAAATAAATACTCGAAGAACTTTAATAATAAAAGACTTCCCTGATTATTTCGGTAGAGACGATCACATAAGCTTTTGTCTTCTAATAATTCATAGCTTCTGACTTCTGCTTCCATTGGACAGCTTCAGAACTTGAATTTCTTTAGATTTCTAGAACACTCACAGCTTCTGATTCCTGCTTCCATTTAGGACAGCTTCAGAACTTGAATTTCTTTGATCTTCAGAACATTCACAGCTTCAGATTCCTGCTTCCACTCAGGACAGCTTCAGAACTTGAGTTTTCTGGATCTTTAGAACATTCACAACTTCTGATTTCTGCTTCCCTCGGATAGCTTCAGAGCTTTGAATTTCTTCTTACATCACTTCATGCTAGATTGTATCAGAACATTGTTGAATGTACCAGAGCATCATCAGAGCATCTCTACATCCTGAAATGTTACAGAACAAAACTAAACGACAAAAGTCAGCATGAATGAGTTAGAACATAAAATGTGTATCAGAACACAAAATGTGTATCAGAGCCATATAAGCCATATAGAGTATATCAGATCCAATAGACAATGTATCAGAGCAAATAGACAATGATTTGGATCATATTCTATTATCAGAATTTCTGATCATTCTTCATTCTTGCTTCTGATTCTGAAGCTTCCTAGCACTCAGCTTGCTTCAAAAATCCAAGAGCTTGATTCACTTTGTTGCTTCTTATGTTGATCTTGAATCTTCGATTCCTGCAACAACACAACTTAAAAACATATGAAGCTTGCAGCTTCTGTTAGTAAAGCAACTGATTAAATCAAATCATTTATCACATATTTCTCCCCCTTTTTGTCATATCATCAAAAAAAGAGAAAAAATTCAGATACAAACAAAAAGAAACACACGGAGGAAAAAGGATGATTTCATTGAAGTTCAAACAACAGGTACAGAAGTACACGAAGAGAAGGAAGACAAGATGCACAAAAAAAACAGATGCAGCAAAAGCAAAAACAAAACAACACAGACTCAATCTAAGACGACCCTAGCCTTGACAAGATCTTGGCCAGCATCTCTTGAACCCCATTGTTGTATCCTTCTTGCCTTTCCATGAAAGCTCTAAACTCATCCTGGTTCTTCTGAAGAACTTCCAGAGTTCTTGTAAGACGGGAAGGTTCATCAGAAGAAGCTTCACCGCTTCTAACCACAGGAATAGCATTGTGGTCTGTAGCTTCCATAGATAGATCATTTGCAGGGATTTCCTCAACAGGAACTGATTCAGCAACATGATCTTCTACATCTGCTTCTTGCATAGAAGCATCTCCATATTCTGCAGCAGGAATTTCCGAATCTCCATTCTCAAGTGCCTGAAGAATGGCAGCTAGATTCCTGGGAGCAGAAGGACCTTCAACTTCTGGTGGGTCAACAACTTCTGGAATGACCAAGCTTGGGTCTTTCTCAGAAGGTTTTTCCCGCAGAAAGTCAAAGAGGGTTTTGAAATCCCCTAGTAGAACTGGATAATCAGGAATCCAGATAACAATATCCCTGCATGGATTAGCTTCTAATGCAGCAGCCAATCTTGCTACTTCCAATTCATCCACAAAAGGCTTCTCCTCAGCAGCAACACAGTTTCTGAGAGGATGGTAGTATATACCATTATCATCCTCCACATGGTAACCAGGATAACCAGGAGCAGCAGCCGCTAGTCTTTTCTGTACTCCCATTGCTTCTACTTGAAAATCCTTGCGAAATCTTCTCCAGAGATTTCTTGTAGAAACATCATCCAGACCATTTAGAAATGCATCCTTCAGAAGGTCTAGACTGCTAATCACCTCATGTCTGAAAAGTTCCAGGTAGGTATAGGGTTCAGGTTCAGGCGGATTGAAGGTGAATTTGTAGTCAGGGTAGAGAAGACAGTAAGGTTTGGATTTTCTGGTAGGTAAGGGATGGGATATAGAAGGTGGAGGTGCGGTGGATGAGGAAGAAGGGATATCTGAGAGAATGATTGATGAAGATGGAACATCAGAAATGATAGATTGAGAAGAGGATGGAGTATTTGTAAAGGGAATTGGTGAGAAAGATTTATTAGAAGGAGTTGGGGGAAGAATACGTAAAGGTGTGGGGTTTAGAATGGGAGAGGAGAAGGATGATGGAGACGGATTAGGTAAGGTGAAGTTTACTTTTGGTTCAGATGGAGGTGATTGGAAAGATGGTTTAGGGACAGAAGGAGGTGGAGTAAAAACCTGCCTGGAGGTTTGTACAGAAGAAGAAGATCTGGTTCTGCGAAAGGAATCTCTGATCCTTTTATCTCTTCGTTCTTCAGAGTCCACCTTGTCAGGATCATAGGTGACTCTCAACTTCTTGGCTTTCTTAGCCTCATCTTGTTGGGCTTTTCTTTTTAGCCTAGCCTTTAGTTCCTTCTGATCCTTCTTCAGAAGATCAGCCTTGGACGGAAGTACTCTGCCATGGATCCAAGCAGGATCAATATCTGATTGCTTCCTAACACAATCTTCCAGGTAAAGCTTGACAACCTGGTGCAGTTCTTTTTGAAACAAAGATGCAAAACCTTCAACAGCAACTCTTCTTGACAGAATGTCAAGAAAGCTTGTGCACACAGAAGGTACATTTTGAATGAGTTCCAGTCTGAACAAATCCACGCCATTGAAAATGGGACCTTGAACTACTCCAAGAAAATGGGACGCATTGAGTTTTCTGATGGAGTCCAGCACTTTGCTTTCAATCAGAATGTCTGAAATCATTCTTCCAAAAGGAATAGTCGTTCTTGAAATATGAGGGTACTTCGCCCTTTCATCTGCTCTTGACTCAAAGATAGAAGTCTTCAGATTCTCAAACAAAATATGGGAGATGTTGATCTCAGTCTTTTTGCCAATGCAGAAAAGAGTATACTTGTGATCTGGACTGATGTAGGAGGAAGAGAGCATCCTCTTTCTATGGTGAAGGGAACCCAGAATAATCTCAGCCCATACTTTATAAAACGGCCTTAAGGTGCCTGTGTTATTAGAGTCAATTCCAAAAGTCTGAGAGATTTGTTGTTCAACTTTAGACCAATCAACTGATGCATGTCGAAAACCAGTCCAGCCTTCTTCATCATTCAGATTGTACAGCTTCCTGATCAGCTTTTCAGTGATAACCACTTCATGCCCTAGCACAAATGAAATGATGGCAGTTGGGGTAACCGTTGCATGTACCCAGAAATCCTTCACAAGTTCAGGATAAATTGGACCAACCAATCTATCAAGATACTTAGACCATCCTTGCTCAAAGATTCTTGCATCACACTTAAAGCCATTTGCTTTTAGGTTGTTGATGTCCACAGCAGATTCACATAGAACTTCCAGTTCTTTCGTGGGTATTAAGCATGTTTTCAATGGACCATACTCATATTTGCTTAGAAGGATCTGTGTAGAGGTGAGCTTTTCTTTTGAGTTCGATGAACAGGAAGATGAGTACATGATGATGATGCTTTGAGATCAAATCAAAAACTAGGGTTTGAAAAAAAAATGCAACGAAGGGGATGCACAAGAGAGAGAGAAGAAGAGAAAAAGAGGCAATGAAGATGAAGCGGGTTATTTAAAAGATTTGAAAATAAAGAAATCAATATGCATTTAATGAGAAATGACATTAGGAGAGAGAACATGGTAAATGAAATAATTTAACACAGTTACCTAGGTCGGTGTCTTTTCAACTGCACGCTTTGTACAAACTGCACAGACACGTGTTCACCATCAGATAATAGATGACAGCTGTAAATTATGAATAGACTTTACGCCTTTTGATTCTGATCAGTGCTTCTGATTGTCATTCTTAAGAAATGATCTGGTTCTGATAGGATCATCTTTCTTCCCAAGGATCACATCTTCTGAATGAGCTGATACAAGTCTAGGTGATCTTCTGATAGTTGGTTCTTCAGAAATCCTAAGATTCTCTAAAGATGCAGCAACTTGATCTTCTGATTCATTGCTTCTGAGACTGCCAGCTTGTGCAGCTTTGCTTCTTGGTTCTACTGCTTCTGATATATCAATATCAAAATCTGCAAAATTCTCAAACTGCTTTGGTTTTTCAAGACCAAGCTTATCATCAAACCTGATATTGATTGATTCTTCTACAACCAATGTTTCAGTATTGTATACTCTGTAGCCTTTAGAGCGTTCAGAATATCCAAGAAGGAAACATTTTTGTGCTTTGGAATCAAACTTACCAAGATGATCTTTAGTATTCAAAATAAAACATACACATCCAAAAGGATGGAAATATGAAATTTTGGGCTTTCTGTTCTTCCACAATTCATAAGGAGTCTTATTTAGAATAGGTCTGATAGAGATTCTATTCTGAATATAGCATGCAGTGTTTATTGCATCTGCCCAGAAATGCTTAGCCATATTGGTTTCATTGATCATGGTTCAGGCCATTTCTTGTAGAGTCCTATTCTTTCGCTCTACAACTCCATTTTGCTGTGGAGTTCTAGGACAAGAGAAATCATGGGCAATACCATTTTCTTTGAAGAACTCCTCAAAGAATCTGTTCTCAAATTCACCACCATGATCACTTCTGACCTTTATGATTTTACACTCTTTCTCAGATTGAATCTGAGTGCAGAATTCAAAGAACACTGAATGAGACTCATCCTTGTGTTTCAAGAACTTTACCCATGTCCAGCGGCTATAATCATCAACGATGACTAATCCATATTTCTTCCCTCTGACAGATGCTGTTTTGACTGGGCCAAACAGATCAATGTGCAAGAGTTCTAACGGCCTTGAGGTAGAAACAACATTCTTAGACTTGAATGCAGGTCTGGAGAACTTGCCCTTCTGACATGCTTCACAAAGAGCATCTGATTTGTATTTCAGATATGGGAGTCCACTGACCAGATTTAGTTTGTTAATCTTAGAAATCTTTCTCAAACTAGCATGTCCTAATCTTTTGTGCCAGACCCATTGCTCTTCAGAAACAGACATAAGACAAGTCACCTTCTGCTTCTCAAGATCAGAAAGATCAATCTTATAAATGTTGTTCTTCCTCTTGCCTGTAAATAGGATTGAGCCATCCTTCTGACTTACAGCCTTGCAAGACTTTTGATTGAAGATTATATCATAACCATTGTCACTTAATTGACTTATGGACGATAAGTTATGCGTTAATCCTTCTACAAGAAGTACATTAGTTATGGAAGGAGAGTTGCCAAGACTTATGGTTCCAGAGCCAATGATTTTGCCCTTCTGATCTCCTCCAAACTTGACTTCTCCACCTGGTTTAAGCACCAGGTCTTGGAATGTAGACCTTCTTCCCTTCATGTGTCGCGAGCACCCAGAGTCCAGGTACCATGACATTTTGCTTTCTGTCCTCTTTGCCGCCAAGGATATCTGCAATAGAAATTATCTTCTCCTTAGGTACCCACAATTTCTTGGGTCCTTTCTTGTTAGTTCTCCTCAAGTTCTGATTGAACTTGGGTTTAGCAAAATATTTAGCAGGAGGAACAGTATGATACTTCTTATTCTGAGTTCCATGATATTTCTTAGGTTGTGTCACATGCTTCTTGGTGTGTGTTATGTGAAAACTTTGTGCATGTGATGTGTGCTTAATATCATGGGAGTGGCCAAATTTAAATTGGTTATACAAAGGCTTGTATGATATTTTCATATCATCCACAGATTCAAGCTTGTATGGGATTTCACCCTCATAACCAATGCCAACTCTCTTGTTTCCAGACACAGCATATATCATAGAAGCTAGCTGACTTCTGCCAATACTTCTAGATAAGAACTTCCTGAAACTTAAATCATATTCTTTCAGAATATGATTCAGACTGGGAGTGGATTTTTCTGAATCAGACGGAGATCCAACATTATTGGATAATTTTAAAACTTTTTCTTTTAATTCAGAATTTTCCAACTCAAGCTTCTTAGTTTCAAATTCAAATTGCTTTTTCAGCTTTTTGTATTTGATACTAAGATGAGCTTTTAATTCAAGAAGCTCTGTTAGACTGGAAACTAACTCTTCTCTAGATAGTTCAGAAAATACCTCTTCAGAATCTGATTCTGATGTAGATTCTGATCCATCATCTTCTGTCGCCATCACCGCAAAGTTTGCCTGCTCTCCTTCAGAGTCTGATCCTGACTCTGATTCAGAATCATCCCATGTTGCCATAATACCTTTCTTCTTATGAAACTTCTTCTTGGGATTCTCCTTCTGAAGTTTCGGACACTCATTCTTGTAATGTCCAGGCTCATTGCACTCATAGCAGACAGCCTTCTTCTTGTCAGATCTTCTGTCACCAGAAGATTCTCCACGTTCAAATCTCTTTGAACTTCTGAAGCCTCTGAACTTCCTTTGCTTGCTCTTACAGAGTTGGTTCACACTTCTGGAGATCATGAACAGTTCATCTTCTTCTTTAGATTCTGATTCTTCAGGATCTTCTTCTCTTGCCTGAAAAGCGTTAGTGCATTTTTTAATATTAGATTTTAATGCAATAGACTTACCTTTCTTCTGAGGTTCATTAGCATCAAGTTCAATCTCATGACTCCTCAGGGCACTGATCAGCTCTTCCAAAGAAACTTCATTCAGATTCTTCGCAATCTTGAATGCAGTCACCATTGGGCCCCATCTTCTGGGCAAACTTTTGATGATCTTCTTTACGTGATCAGCCTTGGTGTAGCCTTTGTCGAGAACTCTTAATCCAGCAGTCAGAGTTTGAAATCTTGAAAACATCTTTTCAATGTCTTCATCATCCTCCATCTTGAAGGCTTCATATTTCTGGATTAGAGCAAGAGCTTTAGTCTCCTTGACTTGAGCATTTCCCTCATGGGTCATTTTCAAAGACTCATATATATCATGGGCAGTTTCCCTGTTAGATATCTTCTCATACTCAGCATGAGAGATAGCATTCAGCAAAACAGTCCTGCATTTATGATGATTCTTGAAATCTTTCTTTTGATCATCAGTCATTTCACTTCTCGTGAGCCTTACACCAGTAGCTTTAACAGGATGTTTGTAACCATCCAACAGAAGATCCCATAGATCAGCATCTAGACCAAGAAAGTAACTTTCCAGTTTATCTTTCCAATATTAAAAGTTTTCACCATCGAATATTGGTGGTCTAGTATAACCATTGTTACCATTGTATTGCTCAGCAGAGCCAGATGTAGATGCAGCTGGATTTGTTGGAATTTCACCAGCCATCTTTTACTGAAGCGTTTTTCTCTTCCTGAATCTTTTCTAAACACGGTTAAGTGCTTGCACCTTAGAACCGGCGCTCTGATGCAAATTGAAGGATAGAAAAACACTTAGAAAGGGGGGGTTTGAATAAGTGTAGTCTAAAAACTTGAACGATAAAAACAATATGCACAGTTATTTTTATCCTGGTTCGTTGTTAACTAAACTACTCCAGTCCACCCCCACGGAGTGATTTACCTCACCTGAGGATTTAATCCACTAATCGCAACAGATTACAATGGTTTTCCACTTAGTCCGCGACCAAGTCTTCTAGAGTCTCCTGATCACAACCTGATCACTCCAGGAACAAATGCTTAGACACAAGCTAAGACTTTCTTAGAGTATCCTGACCACCACGTGATCACTCTAATTACAACTGCTTAGACACAAGCTAAGACTTCCTAGAGTATCCTGATCAACACTTGATCACTCTAGTTCCTTACAAATTAATGTAATCAATTCTAAGAGTATTACAAATGCTTCTGAAAAGCTATAATCACAATAGTGATATTTCTCTTAACGTTTAAGCTTAATCTCACTAATATATTACAACAACAATGTAGTGAGCTTTGATGAAGATGAAGTTTCTGAGCTTTGGATTGAACAGCGTTTCAGCAAGTTAATATTCACAGAATTTGGTTCAGCGTTATTAATCTTGCTTCTCATCAGAACTTCATACTTATAGGCGTTTGAGAAGATGACCGTTGGGCGCATTTAATGCTTTGCGTGTTCCATACAGCATTCCATTTAATGTTTCACGCTTTTGTCAACTACCTCGAGCCTTGTTCACGCTGTGTCTACTGACGTTGCCTTTAATAGCTTCCAACGTTCCTTTTGTAAGTCAGCGTAGCCTGCCACCTTTACTTTCTTCTGATCTGATGTTTGAATAAAATATTTGAATATCATCAGAGTCAAACAGCTTGGTGCATAGCATCTTCTTGTCTTCTGACCTTGAAGTGCTTCTGAGCGTGATACCATTAGAACTTCAGTGCTTCTGCTTCTGATCTCAAGTTCTTCTGATGCTTCCATAGACCCATGTTCTGATTCTGCCTTGACCATCTTCTGATGTCTTGCCAGACCATGTTCTGATGTTGCATGCTGAACCTTCTGAGACAAAGCTTCTGAGCGCTGATTTGTGCATACTCTTTATATATTTCTTGAAATGGAAATTGCAATGTATTAGAGTACCACATTATCTCACACAAAATTCATATCCTTGTTATCATCAAAACTAAGAATATTGATCAGAACAAATCTTGTTCTAACAAAGATGTAAAGAAAACTCCACTTAGCTGAGATCCTCCTTGAGTCTTGAATGCACAGCAGATAATCTTTGAAAACCGATGCTAGCCTTTGAGAAATAAACTCAAAGGTTTCTGAGATTTGAAGGTGATGAAACTTTTTCAGAAAACCGATATCGCGATGAGATGAAGGTGCTGAAGATTGATTCAGATTACTGATTATGGTGCAGTGATGGTGAAGTTTGTTGAAGAGAGTGGAGGTTGATGATGAAGGTCGGTGGTGTGTGATGGTGATGATGAAGATGGAGGTAGTTGCAAGTTTGTTACATTTTTGTTAGAGAGAAAGTTTGAGAGATGAGAGAGTAATGAGACTCTGAAAATTGTGAAGAATGAATGAAGTAAAATCTGAAAACTGAAAAAAAGAATAACATGAATGTGTGTCTCTCTTATTGTGAAGGCTCATGATTTATATAGGATGGTGTATAAGTGTTATGGTGGGGATGCTTGTATTGGAAAGTTTCTCTACAAGACTTAATATGCAAGTGTATTCATTTGTGGTGATTTTTCTTTTACTTTTTACGTGTGGGTGAATTGCCTGGCTATATAAAGGAAGATGATGGAAACTAGTGACTGGCATGTGTGTTGACAACTTCAAGTAATGAACTTTGTGCTGACATAACTCTATGTATGAGCATCCAATTTGTCCAAACTTGTGATCAAATGAAAGAGAGCATGGAGTAGATCAACTTTGGTGTTGGAATTATTGAGAGATAATACTTGGAACTTTCTTAAGTTTGTTTGGAATATGAAGGTATTCCATTGCACTGGTACCTGCACGCGTGCAGCAAAAATTGGCTCATGTCTGGCCTGAGGCCCTCATCACGACACCTCTCTCAAGGCCTGACTTTAAGGCTTTATATCTCCCTCAATACACCACCACTTGGCTTGGTTCTTTTCTTGTTGGATATAGGACATGAGAGAGAAGAGATTTATGTCAATATGGAATCCATAATATGCGTGTAATTCCCTAGAAATTGCATTCAAACTGGCACACCACATGTTTGCTCATTTGCATACGCTGGGACTGGAAATCTGCCCAGCAATGTAACTTGAGTCGGTGAGAATCTTCCATCTTCAAGCTCCTGTATCTTTTGATCCAAGCCTCAATTGAGAAAATGCACAACTACAAAGTTGTAGAGGGCCATGAAATTAACATTTTTCATGTTGAGATTGTCTTGAAATGTTGCCATTTTCCACGTTATAATTGGACTTGAAGTCAGCTGCCCAGCCAATTTGAAATTTACCCAAAAATTCTCTAAGTGTAGAACTTTCCTCTTTTGGATATTCCCATTTCAACTACTTTCCATTTTGGGCAGGTTTTAGTTATTTCTCGATTTCTCTCATTTCATTGACTTTCTTTGACCGATTTTCCACCAAAAGTCAACATTTACATATTGACCCTGATTTTGACCCAAAAGTCAACATTTCCTAATTTTTCCAAATCCAGATGAATTTCACGATTAATCCGTTTCCGATCTAATTCTCAATCAATTTTCAACCAAAGAAGCGCCAGTGAATATTTCTTAAAGGCCAACACATTTCTCACTCAAAATCGTCTCCTGATTAAATTTTGACCGTAAAGTCAACAGGGTTGGCTTTGGTCAAAAACCTAATCTGGAAATCCTGATGAACCTGGGGATTGTATCTTTTAATAAGAGCTTTGACTTGGAGAGGATAAAACCCTGATTCTAGGAGTATGTTAGTGGAGATGATCCCTTTCAATAAGCCCTCAGATCTGATTCTTCTTAACCAAGAATCTCCTCAACCTCACCCCCCTTTTTATCAATTTTCTTGAACAGTAACAATGATATGCATGAAAGTATTGTGTGAATGACCTACATGAGGTATGCATATGAATGTGATATAAGAGCCAATTGGGGAATAAATAAGTGGGCAAATTTTGGGGTGAACGAGCTATAGTGTTCTTCAGCAAGTCTCAACGAGTTCCAAGCATCCATTCATACTCCTGAAAGTCCTAGGAATGCAACCACGCCACTCTCGAAGCTCTAAGCACGCTCATTCATCCTCTTCATCATCACGGTTTGCATAATATTTTTTAAATTTTAAACTTCCAATTCATGCAATTTAAATAAGTTTTACGCACGCATACTTGTTCATAATCATGTTTAGAGTTGTGTGGAGCAATCGTTCTTGAGATTTGATGCAAGTATGAACGTTCACCGTGGTTAGGGCAAGAAGGTCGTGCGCCTTCGTATTCATATTTCTAGGGCGTTTCAAGCCAAACGAAGGACATATTCATGATCAGGATACGTTCTTTAGTGGATCTGGGCTCTTAGAATTGTTGTTTGGATCGTGTTTTGCAGGTTTGACTTTTGTAGGAATAGCTACGCTAAAACCGTAGCAAAATTGTAGCTAATTTTTAGCTACAGGCTAAATTCTGAAATTTGTAGGTATTAGCTACCAAAAGGTCGTAGTTAAATCATAGTTAGGTTGCAGCAAATCCGTAGCTAATTCGTAGTTATTTAATTCAAATAGGATTTTAATTTAACTTTAATCATTTAAATCACCAAAACACAAAAAACAATTAGTTTAGATTTTAATTTAAATCAATTTTGATATAGTTTCCTTTTGGCTAAATTACAATTTTGGTCCCCCTAATTTGGCCAACTCATGAAAGCGGTCCCCCTATTTATTTTTTAAACAATTTTGGTCCACCATGTCCATTTTTCATTCAAAAAACACTATTGTGTACTATTTTTTAGATACGTAGCATACTTTTATTGACTTGGAATAAGAAATATTAATTATTGATGATGTTTTCTTCCTTTAATCGTCTTTTCTAATCGTCGTCTTTTTCTCCCAGCTTGTTCGTTCATCTATTTCATTCTCCAAAAAACGCTCTCTATGCTCTCTCGTTCAGAAAATATCCCACGAATACAAGAAACCGAAAAATCAACATTTTTTGGACGAAAATTGTCTAAAAAATAAACAGGGGGACTGATTTCGTGAATTGACCAAAATAGGGGGACCAAAACTTTAATTTAGCCTTTCCTTTTTTAATTTGATTAGGATTTGTATAAATATATTTTAGGATTTAATAATTAAAATCAATTTAGGATTTAATTAGGTTAACTTGATTATTTATTTAGAATTAGGTTTTCAATTAACATTAACTTAAAATCTTTTTTTCTAAACTTAAATCTTTTCCTTCTCCCCTTTAATATTTTCTCGACTTTTCGATTAGTCCGCTATTTATTTTCTCGCACAATTTTTACCAATTATGTAACTGTTCATGGGATGTAATAGTTTAAGTAGGATCTTTTATTTTTCTGCACTTTATTTTCCCGCAAGGTTTTTATTGTAATCCCCCATCCCGAGGCTTTGTAATAGCGTAGGACTTTACTTTCCGCACCTCATAACTGCTATCACTGTAAGATGTATGTTAGTAGGATTGTATGGCAAGATTAAAATTGAACATAGCTAACCTAATCTCAAGATTAAATATATGAAATCAAAACACTTCTCACAAACTCACCTATAGGGTGATCTCTCTTGTTTCCTTACGATTAACATGGTCATGTCCCTCGAGCGTAGGGATATCCTAGCAAAGTTGCCTACGAATAAATCATCATAGTCCCTCCGATATAAAGATCATAGACCCTTCGAGTTGCCTACGATAAGATGATCTTGTCCCTCGATGACGCTATGATAAAATGATGATAGTCCCTTCGAATTGCTAAGGTATCCTTACATGTTGCCTTCTGTGACCAATCGATGACTCTACTCCTGTCCCTTCACATCCAATAGATAAGATTCCCTACGAACTCATGGTATGGATAATACTATCTCCAAAATAGAAAATACATAGAATAGGAAAGACTATTACTTAGTGGTTAGGTTCTCCTAAATGCTTGCTCACTCTCAAATTCATTTCAACACTTCACTTTTTCAAACAAAATATTTTCAGACAACACTTTGTATACATTCGTGCAAGAATCATTACAAATTATGCCTTACTAATGACACTCCAAATATTTCCAAACACAAATATTTTCAAAAATAACACATTGTATATATTCATACGAGAATCATTACAAAGTTAAACTTTTTCAAAGTATTTTCAAGCACACACACACAAGTCAAACAAAGTGAGCTAAGCAATTAAGAGCCCATTTATAACCATGGATACAAAGGGTGCTAACATTTTCCCTTTGTATAACCTACCCCCCGAACTCAAAATCTTTTAAAGGTCTTTCCTATTCTTGTTTGCCTTTCCTAATAAAATTGGGTAAAATAAAAATCGGTGGCGACTCTTGCTAACCCCAACATGTTTTGCAAAAAACAAAACAAAAAGTCAGTTCTCCCACCGTATTACAGAACTGGCAACTCTACTGGGGAGAACTTAAAAAGAGGGTTTTACCTTAGAGTTTAGATAATTTTATTTGTTTATTTGATTGAATTGTCTTATTTACTTTTAAGGGTTTTTTCTTAGGAGTTACTTGTGTGAAAGATCCTACACCCGAATCTAGTGATACCTTAGGTAAGTGGCAATAGACCAAGGAGACTATACGGCGTACACTACTATGGTTGATATGGTGGACACGGTTGGTGCGACAATTTGGTTTATACTAATGTTCCTTGAGGCTTGTATCGAGGATAACATTAAGTTGCCGCATGATGTCATTAGCACCAACTGGCTTTTAGAACCCTAGTTAACTCATCTTTGGCCATTTGAATGTAGTGAGATGGCCGTCTTTGGTTTAGACCAAAGTTGGTCGATACTCGAGGCTACATTCATTGAGATCAAACTTTCGGGATGTTTTGGTTGGCGATACAATTGCCGAGCTGAAATAAAGCCTGCAAAAAAGATCCATGATATTGAGACTTCTAGAACCCGGTTTCTATTTTAGGACAGGTTGATCCAACTAAACCTCAGTGGGGAAGGGTACTTACCTATGGACTTCATGCAAGCCTTTAAACCTAAGACTCTGGTGTGACTTGTTTGTATTCGTTGTCTAACAACTTGAATTCCTTGCAGGATTTGTTTGTACTCTAACAACTTGAACTCTTTGCATGACTTACTTGTCCTCATAACCTTATGCTTTTACTTAATACATAACATCCGCATACCATCATATCATCATAACATAGCATGTTAACTAACCTTTTTCAAGGATCTTAGGGATTTATGGCGCACAATTTCTAGGTGCTATTATGGAAGGATTATCAAGAGCCAAATTTCTATCAAGGGGCAATAGGAATTATTTTCCTCTAGCCAGATGCCTTCAAACTCAAAAGTACATTATCCTGAATTAGAGGATATGACCCACTTGATATGGTGAGCTTGATTCTTATAGAACGACGTTCAAAGATGAAAAGTCAAATTTCTTCAGACAAAGTTGCAACCAAATTCAATTTCTAATGTTGCAAACTATATTCCATAAAGATCCTTGAAAACATTGCATATGCATTTACATACATAACATTGCATACCAGGATTCCACAACAGGTTTCTCATTTTCTTGCTATTTATTTCAGTAAAAATGGCTCTTGAACCAACAATGAAGGATCTTCAGTCCCAAAATGCTCAATTCCAGGAATTGGTTCTAAACCTATTCAAGGGGCAAGAAGATTTGAAAGCCCTCCTCACTAAGGACATGAAAAAGGAAAGTCCTAAAGACAACAAGGATGATCAGTTGGAACAACTGCAAGCCGAGATGGCAGAGATGAGAATCCAGGTGAACGGTCAGATGGCTCTTATCCAAAACTTAGCTCGGGGGCAAGAAGAGCTAAGAGTCATCGTTAAAAAACTTAAAGACAACAGAGTCGGGGATCCAATCATCAGCCAACCTCCGGTAAAACAAATTGACTTGGTTGAGAGAAAGATGAGGATAAGAGAAAGCAAGAGACAGGTTACTACTGATAGCCTTTTAATTTAAGGAAGAAGGCCTTATAGGGTCATTGCACCACCAGTTCAATAACAGAAAGATCAGCGTAGGCAGCAAGGTGGTCAACATACTTGGAAATCCAAACCTAAACAACCATTTACCCGGTGGCACATGCCGCTGTCTCAAGCTTTGCAACAATTGCTCAATCAGAACTTGATAACTCTGTTGCCTCCATACTTAGCTCCAGCCAACCCTGCTCTTGGTTACGAACATAACACAATATGTGCTTATCATTCAAATAGTCCTAGTCATGATACTGAGGACTGTGATCCAAGATCTAATTGATGAAGGAGTTTTCGAGTTCACACCAGATGGTCAGAAGGAGTTTTTCTATCTTCAATCAAATATCGAAGCTGCAAGATACATCATCTAAAGTGACAGGTTCAGGAAGGGAAGCTTTGAGATCATGTGAATTTTCATTTGTAATTTCTTCTGTTGGCTTAAACGCTTACTATTATGTTAGACTTTGTTTTCTCATTAATGCATTACATATGTTTGTTTTGAATTAATTCATTCGTTATCACTATATTTAAACTGTGTTTCTTATTTCTTTTTATGATACTTAACTCTCAATAAAGTTGTAAGCCTTTAGAGGGAGGATGACAAAGATGATACCATGATGTCATACATGATGCTTTTGAACAGACTGTGCTGACGACGTACAGGAATTGTTTCAATTCCTAAACAGTGGAGATATAAGAAAGTTAATCCTTAGTCAACCCCTTTGAGCCTAAGAAGTAGGAGTTTTCTTTCTCATGCAAATTAAAACCCTTAACTATAACCTGGGGCAGGGTAGTTCCTCAATTAATTCAATTATGCCAGTTGTTCGTTTGTACACAAGTAGTGATAGTTCCATGTAATAATTAAGTCAGAAAGTCAATATCTATCAAAGGAAAAGACCGCTAAGTCAAAACCTATGAAGGAGACTTAGTGAAAATTGAGACATCCCGCTGACTGTAATCTCGAAATAAACAGTTCAGGCAAAAGTGAGGGATAACAAAGTAAAAAAGAGGTCACTACAAATCCTCAACAAAATAAAAATGTTACAAAAATTATGATTGCCTTTTCTAATAATCTACCGATTTCTAAACCATCGCAAATGTCAGTGTTACAATTCCAAATTCTTTTCGAGCTTAAATGCATAGTTAACTAAACATAGGACTGAAGAACATCACGGAGATTGGGTTGGGTACAAATAAACTTCAAGCCATTATCCTTTATTTCTTAAATAGTGAACTAGGCCACGTTAAAAACCTTTAAAAGTCCTAACTGAAGCATGGTTAGTTCGAAAGCATATTGTTACAAGAGGGTATCCTAACTCCTTTAGGGCTTATTGGTCGCGACTTAGTATGTCTATAGATTCGTGACTGCAAGTGCACAATCGTATCGCGTAGCTTTAAGGATTATCGAACCCAAAGGACTAATAATCAACCTACTGTTATCTAATGTTGCGGTGTAAATCTAAGGCTAATGATGTTCGGTTAACGGATAAGGTGAGCGAAGTGACTTCATAGAGTCTAAAATTAGTTAAGGGAAACACCGATATGTAATTATCTAACTTCAGGGATTCGGTAACTTACTGGCATTTGGTTCCTAATATTACAAATCCTTTTTCAGTGAAATTTATTTGTTAAAAAATCTTTATCTCACACTCTCGTGTTTATTGACTCCGACTACAAAATTGAACCTAAATGAGCGCTCTCGCTGTATCACTTAACACTTCAAAAATTCTTTTTGAAAACAAATAAAATTCAGTTAATCTTAAAGCGCTCTCGCTGTATTTAAAACCAATGTTTCATTCTCACTGTCTAGTTAAAATTGCAAACTCTCGTTCTTATTAATTCTAACCTCTATATTGCTTTTACTCTCGTAATAAACAGTTATAATATTCAAATTAAGAATCGAACCAGAAATAGATTTGATTAAAAAATATATTTATGCCAATTCGTTACTGAATTCCTTCGTTTAAGATTACATACCAGTATTAATATGTTTAGCTAGACATGGTATAAATAACAATTCCAGAATAGTAATAATAAGCAGGCATAAACTCAGGCATAATAACTGAATTAAAAATTAATATCAGAAGCATGTAAATTTAAAAACCTAGAAATTAAATTGACGGTTGAAATAAGCTTTGAGTATCAGACGCAAATCCTCCACAGACCGGTAGGCTTTTGCTTCTTTATCTCTCAGAGAACAAACAATTGAAGAATAATTAAAGCTAACAGTAAAACCTAAGGAATTCTGAAAGTCTAGAAACAAACTAAATTGCTTTTGATTTCCGGTGTAGAAATCAAAATCTGGAAACGGTAATGGAAAACAGAAAAAAATGGAACAGAATGAAAACTTGCTGAATGGAAAAACAAAAGCTCTGCACTCAAATCTGGGTTGAAAATGGCTAACCTAATTAAGTTGGTTGCTTCTGCTTTTATAGTCGTAGGCTGCAGTTGCTAAAGAGAGAATTTAGGAGGGAGTGGGATTCAGTCTGTTGAGTTGTTCGTGTTGCTGAAACAACGGAAGACTTCGCTGAAGAATCGGAAAGATTTGAAATGGTGCTGAATGGCTGTGTAGATTGAGAAAATAACGCAAGTGGCGGGGGCCACTTGCTAAGGAACGAACGTCCCTTTTTATTTTCGTTCCTTTTTATTATTATTTTTTCTTGGTGAGGGACGGGGGTCCCCTTCCTTTCCTTCCTTCTTCATGATGCAACGTGGGGGCGGGGGTCCCTTCTAGAGGGTGGGCGCCCCCACCTTGTTATATATATTTTTTCTTCATTTCTTTTCATTTCTTATTTTCATTTTTTGTAAATGGGCTTCCAATTGGGCTTTTTCATTTCTTCATATTTCCACCGAATAATTCTTCAAAAATACTTTATTTCTTCTTCTTTTTAATCGAACTCGGAGAAATTAAATACCTGAAATAAAATGAGAATACCAACATAATACTAAAAGAAAACAATATAATTAATATATAATAAAGACATAATTTATGTTAATTTAGTCAAATAATATGATATATTTTCGTGTTATCAAACTCCCCTATACTCGAACCTTTGCTTGTCCTCAAGCAAATAATCATTAAAACAGTTGGACAATACAGATTAAATGCAAACTCATGACACACCTCGAGTTGTACTAGGTTACGAAATGTTATTGTTAGAATATCATGAGATCAATCTCAACACCAAAAATACAGTAACGACACTAGACAACTCCGCCATATGCATACCAATCCGAATCATGCCATCATAGTTTAACCTTATCCTTTTCGCTTGTTTTACCCATTTTCATTCGTGCGCAATCACATTAAGCCCGTTATCTTATCACGCACGTAGTAGAGTAGTCGGTTAGTGACTATGATCCTTTTTAGCACGGAGTTCTGGCATAATTACGTGGTATACTTCTTTTATTTACTCAATTGTAGGTTGCGGGGGATGGAACCGTAGTTCGCCCTACCAAGTTCAATACCAGAATATATTTGAACCAGCCAACAATGAGTTTCTTATATTAAAAACTTAGGTTCTGTGGCCGTTGGGTTAAATGACCGGGTGAGGGTCACCTAACTTAATTGGTACATTCCCTATAGCATAGAATATTATTTTCATAAATTAAAGGATTGTTCACTTATATTCATCGACTCTCTACGTAGTTTGTGTTTAAAACGGTGCCGACTGCTAAATAAACTACTTAGGGTTACTTTAAACTAAAGTTTGAGGTTTCGGTATAATAGGTACTCAAATCGGTCTTGCATACTCGGGGGTTTTAGAGTGTCGAGACGGTAATAATATTGTCTCAATTTCACTCAAGTTTCTAACATATCTTAAAGATGAGTAACCTTCGTACTTTTGGGCGTGTAGAGCTATGCATCTAATCATGCTAAAAATTTTGTTATGGCTCAAGAAATTGAGGAATTAAAATAAGTACGAAAAATCGCATACGTAGGATTTGACTAACATAAACTTTTTATTGAATGGAAATTGCGACAAAGATAAATAATAGAAACATAGAAAACTCCTCCCCTACACTTGAAGTGTGCATTGTCCCCAATGCAAAAAGGTCGAAAGAAAGGCAACTCCTACTCCTCACTTTGTTCGGGCATCCTTCTACGTCCTCTAGTTCGAACCCTTCTACGCCTATTCGAGTCAGTTGGAGCGTTAGATTGTTGAAAGTAGTTATGAATGTTGTCCACATGAAGTGACAACTCTTGCATTTCATCGCTTAAACCTAACTTGCGGTTGGTCATATCCTGATAGTTGTGGGCATTTTGACTCTAAAATTGTTGGACCAGTTGCAACATTTCATTGTGCCTTTGGTTTGCTACTACATTTTGTTGCATGATGGCTCCGTAGAGGGTGTTCATAGTGATTTGCGGTGGGACATTTCCGGGGGCCCTAGGCGGAGGAGGATGGAATGGTGGGAGGTTCTATGGCACTTGTTCTTGGTTTTCATAAGGAGCAGGTGCGTCAATATTAAAGCGCCATCGTGTTATGGATCTCACATCAACGCGATCAGGACAAGGTAGAATGACACTTTCCACTTTTCTGCCATAAATAACCAAGTTGAACCTTCCATATGCTCTTGGAGAAATCAAATGAGAGCCTCGGCAGTAGGCGATGTCTAGAGTTTGTGCGGGCATGGCGAAGTTAGAAATGGTCGCTAGCTCGTTGTTTAAGCCTAAAGTGATGGCTATCAAAGTAATTATACCACCGAAAATAAAAGGATTGGTTCCTTTTGTCAAAGTGCACGCATGAAGGTGGTCAAGAAAAAATGGAGCTGCATTAATTCTTCTGTCGAAGAATGCACAGGCCAGGAAGAACGTTTCTGTTTGGTTTACCTTGTTGTTGTTAGTTCAACCGAAAATAGTGTGCGCCAAGAGGCGATGGAAGTATCGAATGGCTGGATTTTGGATGCGTGTAGTGTAGAGGTCTTTCCAGCCTTCGATTACTTGACCAATTATATTTCGCCAGAGCCTAAATCCTAAAGTGTCCCAGTGTCCTTCAGGTGCTCTAATTTGACAGAGAGCATTTTCTCCTTGTGTGAATTGTAGCATTTGAGCAATTTGATCTTGTTCCAATGCATATTCTTTATTGAACATTCTGAATCGGGCGGGTCCAGAAGTAGGTGCATCTGATTGGTATCCGTAAATAAAAGAACTCAGAAATTCAAGCACCATCGGCTCGTAAGTGGGATCATTTCTGAAGCAGAGAGTGGATAAACCGACTTGCTCCAGCATCAGGTGTAAACTATCGAGAAGTTATTCGTGATACATCCGGTGGTGGTCTAACGGGTTTGTTTTGGTTGTGAGCTCTAGAAGTCATAGTTGATAAATTGGTATGGTACTGGTTTTCTGAAAAGACAGAGTTTAAGAAAGTTGTGGTAGAATGGTAATGAAGAGGTGGAAGGTTTAAGTTATTTAGTTGAATGAATGGAAGAGAGAAAGGTTTACGAATTTTGAAAAGAAATAGAAAGAGTAGAAGTGGAGTGATGAAATAAAGGTGGAATAAATGATGA
Source organism: Vicia villosa (assembly GCF_029867415.1). Taxonomy (NCBI): domain Eukaryota; kingdom Viridiplantae; phylum Streptophyta; class Magnoliopsida; order Fabales; family Fabaceae; genus Vicia; species Vicia villosa. Next base: position 71,632 of record NW_026706580.1, read on the forward strand.
ATGAAAGGAGAGAGTGAGAAACGAGTGAGTGGAAGAATGAGGCTAGTGAAAAAATTAAAGGGGAGTAAATGTTATGTAGAGAAATTAATTTGTGTGGTGCATGCATGTCTTATGTGTTGGTGAGACACTTCAATTCTTTGACCAAAATTGTGGTCCAATTGGAATACATGCAAGGGTGAATAAGACAAAGGAGTTGAAAAGGAAAAGAGAGAAAAGAGTGCACGTGAGAGAGAAGGAAAACGTGAGAGTGAGGAAAAGAAAAGGTGGGGTGGGGGCCACCAGGGGAGGGACAGTGGTCCCTTGTTGTGGAAAGATGGGACGGTGGTCCCTAGTGGATGATAGTGGGGACGGGGGTCCCAGGGGTAGGGACGGGCGGCCCCTTACTAATACCAATAAGAAAAAAAATTATTTCCAAACTTATCTCTTATCTTTGTCTGCCATTTCTATCTACTATTGTTATCTTATTGAACCTATTTCCATACTTTTTCAGACTATAGCATTGAATCACATGCATAAGTTCAGATTCAATTTACTCAAACAAATTTTTTTGACTAGCACAGTAGCAAAGTTAACACAAGAAAGTAAAGATTCTACTGCAGCTATGTGACATATCAGTGGAGTATCTAAGTTCAATACAATTTATTCAGTCAATTTTGTTTTTTAATAGCAGGTATATAAAATACGAACCAGAGGCAGAATGCATAATTATTACTATATGTTATACCAGTCCTTCACCATAATTATTGAAAGTGTAGATAGCAAGCAATTGTAAATTCATATTCAACACAGTATATAGCAGCAGAGGGATAGAACATGCAGAAGAATTTATATTATTTAGAAAGGAAGTCAGACCAACAAACCAAACCACACAGGTAGTATTAATGCAACATCATCACAGATAAATTAAACCATACAACTAAAAAAACCAACCGAAATCAAATGAAAATGCTGAATTGAATTACTTAACGGAACCAAAAATACTGAAAGTTAAAATTCTGAAAATTGAAATACCAAAACTGAGTTAGAATGTTAAATCCTAGAATACTAAAAACTGAAAAATAAACTACTAAAAGCTGGAAAATCTAATTTTCTTCCCCCCCACACTTAGAGTAAACAGTGTCCACACTGTTTTAGTGTCGAGGTTCCGAAAAAAATAAAATCTCAAAAAGGTCAATTCAGCCATTTTTCGGTGAAAAGAAATGCTGATACAAGTGATCCATCTGCTCCGTGATGATATCCATAAAACCGTGAAAGTCCGTACGCAAGGTGGAAAACTCACCGCGTAGGCCTTCAATCTGAGCCTCTAAATTAGCTATAGCGGTAGTAAAGTTAGGAGGTGGAGGCGAGGGTCCAGCATTAGCCGGAGTAGCAGAGTGAGCAGAAACGGGAGATGCATCAGGTGAAACAATAGAACGATCAGGGGGAGGTTCATTATAATAGTGAGGAGGAGTCTCGGGATCATAATCAGCTGGGATGTCATAGATTTAAGGTGTTTCAGGTGAGGGAGGTGTAGGTGGGTGATTCAGGTCAAAAAGCCAGTTGTTTCTGTCGTGCACACTCGTGATAGGGTTAGGTAAAACAAACTTGTACACACTATGATGGTTAATGACCAATTCAAACTCAAGTGGTCCAAGGTCGCCTATCAGGTGAGTGTTGAAACGAAAACGGATATTCATAGGTCAAATACCTCCATAAGGATTTAATCCTATAAGTGGTTGACGCATACCAACGGCATTGGCTATCATGGTAACTAGGCCTCCTATAAGGATAGGTGTGTGAGGAGTGTCTATGATACGAGTAAAATTGGCTACCATAAAGGTAGCCGCATTTACAGGACGGCCTTGTGAAGCGCAGAACATAATGAAAAGCTCATCACGGGATACCAAGGAAATGTGTTGCTCTTTTCTAAACAGGGTATGGGCTAGGATCTTATAGAAATACCTAATAGCAGGGTTATGGATGCTCTCAGAGTACATATCTTCAGGTTCAGGGTTGTAGTTACCAGTTACACTATCCCATAAATAGTCAAGCTCACGGTATTGGAGAAGCTTCTCTTAGGTGACACAGAATACATCAAGGCCACTAGGAAAACCTAAAAGGTTAGCAAACTCGTTATGGGTATAGCGGTAATCAATACCAAACAACCTAAATCGGATCAGACCACGGTTAAATCCTAAACCGTGGTTAGGCAGATAGTTCAGAGAACTAAGGAACTCAAGGGTAATCCTACAGTAGGTACTAAATCTCCTCCTAATGAGGGAAGTATCCCAACCTATCTGGTGTAGCCAGTACAGCATACTCTCTCTAATGCCTAAGGCATTCGTAGCACGGTCATCAGCATAAATGGTGGGTATCATATCCCTATCGACTAAGTCCTCAAACCTCCTCCTCTGACCTCATCCGCTGAACGTGAAACTCATATAATCTACTCGTGCCATTACTACAGTCATTCACTAGCTAAAAATGTAAATTAGCCAGAAATTAGAGTAAATTATAGAAATAACTAGTTAGCAATGGCCAAATGCATTTTTGAGTAAAAGAAAAAAGAAAAAATAAGAGAAACAAAATAAAATAGAAATAAGAAAAAATGAAATTGAAATGATAATAATAATAATAAAATTACGTGAAATATAAAATTTAAAGATAAAGAAAAACATAAAAACGGTGGGTTGTCTCCCACAAAGCGCTTTGTTTAATGTCGCAAGCTCGACATAATTTTAGTAAGCAATTAGTCATTTGATTCAGCCAGTGGCTGTAAACGCTTTGAAGGTATTTTCATGATTGGCTGCATCTGTGGTAAAACATACCTGGTTAATATTGTTTATGCAGGCTACATATGTGTGAAGCTAATACAGGTTCTGTAGTGAATGTCATGACCGATGTCATGACATCCGTGTGTGACAGCAGGAGCTGTTATTGTTTATTAAATGTGTTTCCTGATTTCTCTCAATTATCAGTTTAGGAAACCTTTTATTGGGTGCAGAATATTTCGTCCAGAAGATCTTACTAACAACACAATTTGTAAACAACTAGATGGCGTGTAAATTAGGTTAATTTGGTTAACCCTAATTTGTTTCTAAAAGAAGCCCAAGGCCCAAGAGCTGCATATAAAAATACTGCAATCCTAATTTGGAACGCAGACAGAAGATTTTGTGTATTGTGAAGAACCGTAGTTCTGTAGTTGTCTCTTGTGATCCAAGCAATTGTCCTTGATGATTGCGTTGGAATAGGTTGTGTGAGTTTATTGTCACTTTAAGCTTTTAAGCACGAGTACGTGTCTCTTGATTGAAGCTTTTAAGAAGATCAAGGTGTGTTTTTGAAGAGTTTCTTCTCTCTGTAATTGTTTATGTTTATGTGTAATCACTACTGTGATTGAGGGGGAGTGAGTGGAGATACTCATGTCTAGGAATAGGATGGAATTGCATTGGGTAGCTTTTAACTGAGGAGTTTTAAACGGGGAAGATCTAGGGATAACAAAATTCTGGTACTATGGAGAAGGAACTGTTGGTGTTTGGGAATAGACCACCTATCCTGGATGGCTCTAACTATGACTACTGGAAACCTCGTATGGTAGCAGTCATAAAGTCTGTGGACAGCAAGGCCTGGAGAGCTATGGAAAGCGGATGGAAACATTCTGAGAAGATTATGGAAGATGGAACCACTGTTCTAATTCCTAATGAAGGATAGAAAAAGAATTATAAAAGGGTGGGGGATTGAATAAGTGTATCTCAAAAACTTAGAAGATAAAAACAATCAACACAATGATTTTTATCCTGGTTCATTGTTAACCAAACTACTCCAGTCCACCCCCTTAGAGTGATTTACCTCAACAGAGGATTTAATCCACTAATCCAACTGATAACAATGGTTATCCACTTAGAAACTCTCTAAGTCTTCTAGAGTATCCTGATCACAACTTGATCACTCTAGGAATCCTTTTACAATCAATGTAAAAATAAAGTTTACAAGAGTTTAAATGCTTCTAATAAAGCTGTAATCACAACTGTGACATTTTTCTTAAGTTCTAAACTTAACACTCACTAAATATTACAAGAGTTTGTGAGGTTGATGATGAAGTTCGTAAGCTTTTGAATTTGACAGCGTTTCAATATATTTGCATAAGTGTTCTCCTTTGCTTCTGATCAGAACTTCTATTTATAGGCGCTGAGAGGAAATGACCGTTGGGAGCATTTAATGCTTTGCGTGAATAGTACAACGCTGCATTTAATGTTTCACACTTTTGTCAACTACCTCGAGCCTTGCTTTTGCTGCTTTTACTGACTTTGCCTTTTGTAGCTTCTAACGTTCCTTTTGTCAGTCAGAGATTAGATGTTTCAGCCTTTCATCTTGTACTTTCTTCTGGACTCAGATTTTGTAGATAACAATGTTTGAATATCAGAGTCAATCAGCTTGGTGCAGAGCATCTTCTGTCTTCTGACTTTGAAGAGCTTGAGCGTGATACCATTCAGAACTTCAGAGCTTGTTCTTCTGACTTTCATTCTTCTGATGCTTTCAGTTCATGTTCTGATTCTGCTTGACCATCTTCTGATGTCTTGCCAGAGCATGTTCTGATGAAGCCATCCAGAACTTCCAGAGTCAGTTGCTCCTGAGCGCTGATTTGTGCATACTCTTTATATATTTCCTGAAATGGAAAATGCAAAGGATTAGAGTACCACATTATCTTATACAAAATTCATACATAATGTTATCATCAAAACACAAAATATTGATCAGAACATTTCTTGTTCTAACAATCTCCCCCTTTTTGATGATGACAAAAACATATATAATTGATATGAATTTGTATCCAGAATATAAGATGATTGAAGACAAATACACAGATATAGCATAAGCATATAATCAGAGTGTGTGAATATGCCCCCCCCCGAGATTAACAATCTCCCCCTGAAATTAATAATAGAAGAATTTATAAATAAAAGACTTCCCTGAGTATTTTTCCATTTCAGTTGAGACTTTAACGTTGAATAGAACTTCAGAACATTCAGAGCTTCCATTGGATAGCTGCAGAGCCTTGAATTTCTCTTTGTAGTCAATTGTATATTGTATCAGAGCATTCTTCTTGCTTCTGATCTCAGCATTTCTTGCTTCTGGATTTGAAACTTCAGAGCACTCAGCGTGCTTCAAATCTTCAGGAGCTTTAGAATTGCTTTTCCCCATGTATTTCCTTCTCACTTTGAGCTTTTCCATAATGTCATATTCCTGCAAAATCTATCAAAGACAAAAAACTTGCAAATAATGTTAGGAAATGTTGAGACTTAATCCCAGCAACTGATATAATAAACCAAATCAATTATCACATTTCTCCCCCTTTTTATCATAACATCAAAAAACATAAAAGATTCAGATGAAAAAGACACACTGAGTGAAGAAAGAATAGAGAATTTTTCATTGGTAGAATCAAAAGATAATCAATACAGAAACAGATGCAATTCAAGCAAATGCAAAAAAAAGACAAAGAAAACACATTAAGACACAAGACAAACTACGACTGGCTAAACTTAGAAGCTAAGACGGCTAGAAGGTTCTTAATCTCAGCAGTGTCTTCAACTTGCTTCCTGGTAGCTTCTTTTTGAGTCTGCATAAAAGATCTGAACTTAGCATTTGTATCCTCTTGCTTGTCCAGACGAAGAGCCTAGTTAGCTTGATTCTGTTGGAGCTCCTTCATAGTGTTTATCAGCACATAAGCAGAAGGACCAGCAGAAGCAGCATCAAAGATGTTGTCCAAAACAGGAGGATTGCAGCATCAGCTTCAACCATAAGAACATCTTCATGATTTTCCTCAACAGGAATTTCTCCAGCAGGATGTTCTAGGCCTTCAAGAATTATAGCTAGATTTTCTGGAGGGGTTGGAGTCTCTGGTTCTGGAGGGTATTCAACTTCTGGATATACCATATTTGGTGCCTTATCATATGGGTTCTCCCTTAGCCAGTTGAATAAAAACTGAAAATCTCTAGTTAGAACCTTGTATGGGTGTGGCTGACATACAATGATTGCCAGAGGATTCTCTTCTGCAAGCTCATCAACAAACTCCTTCTCTTCAAGAGGCTTCCAGCTGGTGATGGGATGGTAGTATCTTCCATCATCATACTCCAGAAGCAATCCAAAAGGTCCAGGAGCAGCAACTAGACAGTCCTTCTGAAGATCCAGAAGATCAGACTGAATCTCCCTTCTGAAAGCTCTCCAGAGCTTCCCAGCAGCTACATGATCCAACTTGGAGTCATGAGCAACCTTCAGAGCATCTAACCCTGTCCGTACCTTATACTTTAATAGTTCAAAACGAATATCAACAGAGGTTTCAGGATGGTTGATTCTGAAATAGGTGATTGGAGAGTCTGGATTAAGAACAAAATAGGGTTCAGGTTCTCTAGATAACAAAACAGAGGTGGTAGAAGAGAATAGAGAGAATGAAGAATCTACTATGGAGGTGGTTGAATGATCAATTAATTGTGAGATTGCACAATGAATAGAGGTGGTTGAGAAGATATTTTCAGAAGGAATTAGTGGAAAGACAGTATTTAGAGGTTAGGGGTCAAGAGTTGGTTCAGAATGAAGTGGACGGCTTCTTTTAGTGGTGGTGGAAGAGGATGGAAGATCAGAAGGAGGTGGTCTTTTCTGAGAGGGAAGGTCAGAGGTAGACTGCAAACTAGATGTGTCTGCATTATCTATATCTTCTATGAGCTTCTGAAGCTGTTCAAAAGTTCTAGGAACTTTGAGGGAATCTGTTGATATGCGTTCAGAATTATTAACAGGTACAGAGTCAGAGATAACAATACCTGAAGGTTTCTTCTACTTCTTGGCTTTCTTAGCATCAGGACCTTCTTCTGTGACCTTTCTCTTCAGCTTCTTCTGTTTCTTCTTCTTATCCTTTTTCCTTAACTCATCTAAAGAGGGAAGAGTTCTTCCATGAATCCAAGCAGGATCAACAGTAGATTGTGCTCTAACACAGGATTTCAGATAGCGTTTAACTGATTTTGATAATTCTTCCTTGTACATTTGATAGAAACCAGCAACAGGGGTTCTTCTGGTCAGAATATCTGGAAACACCTTTGGAGGGGTAGTCACCTTCTCAATCAATTGCATTCTTCTCAAAGACTGTGCAGTCAGAATACTCCCACGAATAACAGTCAGACATTGAGAAGAGCCAGCTGCTCTCAGAGTATCTATCAGACCACTCTCAATCAGAATATCTGATATCATTATTCCAAAGGGAATAGTATTCTTCTTAAGCTTGGGATACTTTAGATGTTCTTCTTCCCTTGATTCTTCAACATTAGTCTTCAGATGTTGAAACAGAATATGAAGAAGGTTGACTCTCATGCCTTTTCCAATGCAGAACAAAGTGAATTTCTGATCTTGACTGATGTAGGTTGCAGAGTTTGTTGATTTCGTGTGATATAAATATCCCAGCATGATCTTCGCCCAAACTCTATAAGAAGGCTTCAAATCTGTGGTGTGAGGAGAGCTTTTTCCAGAAGTAAACAACACTAGTTCAACTTTATCCCAATCAGTTCTACCAGGGAGAGCACCAGTGATTCCACCCATACCTTCAAGACTGTACAGTTTCCTTAACAGTTTCTCAGAGATAACCACTTCATGACCTAGCACGAAGGAGATGATAGCAGTTGGAGTAACAGTGGCATGAGTCAAGAATTCCTTAACCAAAATAGGGTAAACTGGTCCAATCAAACGTTCAAAGAAGTTTGCCCATCCTTATACCAACATTCCAGTTTTGATTTTGAAATCATGAGCAAGAAGGTTTTCAAAATCCACCATAGTTTCACAGAGAACTTCCAATTCTTCGTAAGGAATCAAACACGTCTTCAATGGAGTATTTGCATATTTCTTTTGTTGTTCTTGTTTTGTAGACGAAACCTTGCGTTGAACATTTGATGAAGAAGCCATTGATTCACAACTAAGATTACTGGGTTACGTAACTAGGGTTTATGAAAAGAGAGAGAAAGAGAGAGAGAGAGAGAGAGAGAGAGAGAGAGAGAGAGAGAGAGAGAGAGAGAGAGAGAGAAAGAGGCAAAAGTGCACAAACAATGAACAATGAAGATGAATGGAAAGAGATGAAATGATATAGAGATGCGTTTATATAGGCACGGATTTGAAATGATATGCAATAAGATTCTGAATGAGAAAGGTTACAGACAATGAATCAATTAGCATTTAATGTTGAGTGACGTTAGGAGAAAATGTGATATTTGAAATGATTTGCACAATTACCTAGGGCGGCGACTCATCAACTGTACGCATGCTTGTCCCTTCAGACTGAACACGTGTTCATCATCAAGAATAGCTGGTGACAGCTGTTTTGCTTTAAAAGAAATTTTGAATCAACTTAGACATATGAAACGTTAGCAATAACATAATCATAATATCTAATTGATCAACGATTTCAGAACATTTGATAAGAAAATAAATAAGCATTTCAAATCTAATCCATATATCATATATTCTCATCTTTTCATTCTGGGCATAAATCCATACTGATATTCTTCTGAATGAACTTAAACCTATCTTCAGCAAGGGGTTTTGTGAAGATATCAGCCCATTGATGTTCTGTATCCACAAAATTTAAAGAGAGAACACCCTTCTGAACATAGTCCCTAATGAAGTGATGTTTAATCTCAATATGTTTAGCTTTGGAATGTAAGATAGGATTCTTAGATAAACAAATAGCAGAAGTATTATCACAGAAGATAGGAATGTTACTCTCATATATCTGATAATTTTTTAGCTGACTCTTCATCTAGAGCATCTATATACTACATCCAGCAACAGTAACATATTCTGCTTCTGTTGTAAAGAGGGCAATTGTGGCTTGCTTCTTGCTGTACCAAGAGATCAGATGACTTCCCAGAAACTGACAGCTTCCAGAAGTACTTTTCCTTTCATCTCTATCTCTAGCGTAATCAGCATCACAAAATCCTACTAGGTTGTAATCTTCAGATCTTTTGTAGACTAAACCAACATTAGTAGTACCTTTCAGATACCTCAGAATTCTCTTAACAGTTGTTAAGTGAGATTCTCTAGGATCTGATTGGAATCTAGCACACAGACATACACTAAATAAAATATCAGGTCTAGAAGCAGTAAGATATAGAAGAGATCCAATCATACCTCTGTAGAGCTTCTGATCTACCTTCTTACTTACCTCATCCTTACCTAAAACATACGTTGGATGCATAGGAGTCTTTGCTTCTTTGCTTTCTGAAAAATTAAACTTCTTTAGAAGTTCTTTCACATACTTGGTCTGATGAACATAAGTTCCTTCAGAAGTTTGATTGATCTGGATCCCAAGGAAATACTTGAGTTCTCCCATCATGCTCATTTCAAACTCAGCCTGCATAGACATAGCAAACTCCTTTCCAAGTGTAGTATTAGATGTTCCAAATATGATATCATCAACATAAATTTGGAAAATTAAAATATCCTTTTTAAATGTTTTACAGAAGAGAGTTGTATCCACTTGTCCTCTAGTGAAACCATTATCCAGAAGGAAAGAACTTAATCTTTCATACCAAGCTCTGGGAGCTTGCTTCAGGCCATATAATGATTTCTTTAATTTGAAAACATGTTCTGAAGACTTAGAGTCTTCAAAACCAGGAGGTTGGTGGACATATACTTCATCATCTATATAACCATTTAAGAAGGCACTCTTAACATCCATCTGATATAGAGTGATGTTATGCTGAGTGGCAAATGAAATTAATAAGCGAATAGATTCTAACCTGGCCACTGGTGCAAAGGTTTCTGTATAGTCAATGGCTTTGTTTCTTACAACTTCTCCTTTTTCACTTAGCTTATTTCTGAAGACCCACTTAGTTCCAATGATGTTAAATCCTTTTGGTCTTGGAACCAGATCCCAAAAATCATTCCTTGTAAACTGATTAAGTTCTTCTTGCATGGAAATTATCCAGTCAGCATCCTCTAGAGCTTGATCAAAGAAGTTGGCTCGATCAGAGATACTAGACTAAATTGGCATTCTGCATTGTTCTTAAGGAATGATCTTGTTCTGATAGGATCATCCTTCTTTCCAATGATAACATCTTCAGGATGAGCAGAGTTGAGTCTAGAAGATCTTCTGGGTGTTGGCTCTTCAGATATTCTGAGATTCTCTAAAGAGGCAGCAACTTGATCTTCTGAAACTTTGCTTCTGGGTTCTTCATGATCTGAGTTAGAGATTTCAATATCTGCAAAATTCTCAAACTGCTTTGGCTTTTCAAGACCAAGCTTATCATCAAATATGATATTGATTGATTCTTCAACTACAAGAGTTTCAGTATTGTATACTCTGTAGCCTTTTGAGCGTTCAGAATATCCAAATAGAAAGCACTTCTGAGCTTTAGAATCAAACTTATGCAGATGATCTTTAGTGTTCAGAATATAGCATACACATCCAAATGGATGGAAATAAGAAATGTTGGGCTTTCCGTTCTTCCACAATTCATAAGGAGTCTTATTTAGAATAGGTCTTATGGAGATTCTATTCTGAATATAGCATGCTGTGTTAATTGCTTCTGCCCAGAAATGCTTAGCCATATTGGTTTCATTGATCATGGTTTTGGCCATTTCTTGTAGAGTCCTATTCTTTCGTTCTACAACTCCATTTTGCTGTGGAGTTCTAGGACAAGAGAAATCATGGACAATACCATTTTCTTTGAAATAAATCTCAAAGAATCTGTTCTCAAATTCCCCACCATGATCACTTCTGACCTTTATGATTTTGCATTCCTTCTCAGATTTAATCTGAGTGCAGAAGTCAAAGAACACAGTATGAGACTCATCCTTGTGTTTCAAGAACTTTACCCACGTCCATTTTCTATAGTCGTCTATGATAACTAATCCATATTTCTTCCCTCTGCTTGATGTTGTTTTGACAGGGCCAAAAAGATCAATGTGCAGAAGTTGTATCGGCCTAGAGGAAGAGACAACATTTTTAGACTTGAATGCAGGTTTTGAAAACTTCCCTTTCTGACATGCTTCACAAAGAGCATATGATTTGTATTTCAAATTAGGGAGTCCTCTGACTAGATTAAGTTTGTTAATCTGAGAAATCTTTCTCAAGCTAGCATGACCTAATCTTCTGTGCCAGACCCACTGCTTTTCATTAACAGACATAAGGCAAGTAACCTTTTGATTCTTAAGATCTTGAAGATCAAACTTGTAAATGTTGTTCTTTCTCTTTCCTGTAAATAGGATAGAGCTATCCTTCTGACTAATAGCTTTGCAGGACTTTTGATTGAAGATAATGTCATAACCATTGTCACTTAATTGACTTATGGACAATAAGTTATGAACTAATCCATCTACTAAAAGTACATTAGTTATAGAGGGAGAGTTACCAATGCAAATGGTTCCAGAACCAATGATCTTGCCTTTTTGGGTCCCTCCAAACTTGACTTCTCCAGCAGATTTAAACTCCAGGTCTTGAAACATAGACCTTTTTCCTGTCATGTGTCGCGAGCACCTAGAGTCCAGGTACCATGACATGTTTTCCTTTGTCCTTTGAGCTTTGAAGGAGATCTGAAACAGGGATAATCTTTTCCTTAGGTACCGACATTTTCTTGGGTCCTTTTAGGTTAGTTCTCCTCAAGTTCTGATTGAACTGAGGTTTAGCAAAAGATTTATCATAGGATTTTCTGGTGTGTGCAACAAATTTCTTGGTGTGTGTTATGTGGAAACTCTTAGAATTAGATGTGTGCTTTATATCATGAGAATGGAAAAACTTGAACTGATCATACAAAGGTTTGTATGTAATGACCATCTCATCAACTAGTTCAAGTTTATATGGGGTTCACCCTCATAGCCTATGCCCATTCTCTTGTTTCCACTTACACCATATATCATAGAGGCAAGTTGACTTCTGCCAATACCTCTAGATAGAAACTTCCTGAAACTCAAGTCATATTTCTTAAGAATATTGTTCACACTTGGAATAGAATTTTCTGAACTTGAAGATGACTCAGCATCTTTAGATAGTTTTAAAACTTTTTCTTTAAGTTCAGCATTTTCTATTTCAAGCTTCTTAGTTTCAGATGCAAATAGCTTTCTCAGCTTTTTGTATTTGATACTAAGTTTAGCCTTGATTTCCAAAAGTTCAGTTAAGCTGGAAACTAGCTCATCTCTAGAAAGTTCAGAAAATACCTCTTCAGAGTCTGAGTCTGATGTAGATTCTGATTCATCATCAATAGTGGCCATCAAAGCTATGTTTGCCTGCTCATCTTCTGAGTCTGACTCTTGATCAGAAGAATCTGAGTCATCCCAAGTAGCCATTAAGCCTTTCTTCTTTTCAAATATCTTCTTGGGCTTTTCCCTTTGAAGCTTTGGGCACTCATTCTTGTAGTGTCCAGGCTCTTTGCATTCATAGCACGTCACCTTCTTCTTGTCAGATCTTATGTGTCCAGAAGATTCACCTTTCTTAGGCCTTTTGAAGTTCTTGAAGTTCTTGAACTTTCTCTACTTGTTTTTCCAAAGTTGATTTACTCTTCTGGATATCAGAGATAGTTCATCTTCTTCTTCTTCTTCTTCTTCTGATTTTGACTCTTCAGAATCTTCTTCTTCCGCCTGAAAAAGCGTTAGTGCATTTTTTATTATTAGATTTTAATGCAATGGACTTACCTTTCTTCTGAGGTTCATTTGCATCCATCTCTATTTCATGACTCCTCAGGGCACTGATCAGCTCTTCAAGAGAGACTTCATTCAGATTCTTGGCAATCTTGAATGCAGTCACCATGGGACCCCATCTTCTTGGTAAGCTTTTGATGATCTTCTTCACATGATCAGCTTTGGTGTAGCCTTTATCAAGCACTCTCAATCCAGCAGTCAGAGTCTGGACCCTTGAAAACATTGCTTCAATGTTCACATCTTCCTCCATCTTGAATGCTTCATATTTCTAGATTAGAGCTAAAGCCTTGGTCTCCTTAACTTGAGCATTACCCTCATGAGTCATCTTTATAGATTCAAAGATGTCATGAGCTGTTTCTCTATTTGTTATCTTCTCATACTCAGCATGAGAGATAGCATTTAGCAATATAGTCCTTGACTTGTGATGATTCTTGAAGTCTTTCTTTTGAGCATCACTCATGGCTTATCTAGAAACTTTGACACCTTGAGCATTTACAGGATGTGTGTAACCATCCAGCACTAGATCCAATAAGTCACCATCTTGATAAAGAAAGTAACTTTCGAGTCTATCTTTCCAGTACTCAAAGTTTTCACCATCAAAAACTGGTGGTCTATTATAGCCTTTGAAACTATTGCTTCCATTACCATTGTTTTTTTGTTCAGGAGTAGGAGTAGATGAAGTTGTTTCAACCAGTTTGACTTTGTTTTTCTCCCTGAATCTTTTGTCTAACACGGTTAAGTGCTTGCACATAGAACCGGCGCTCTGATGCCAATGGAAGGACAGAAAACACTTAGAAAGGGGAGGATGGAATAAGTGTATCTCAAAAACTTAGAAGATAAAAAAAATCAACACAATGATCTTTATCCTAGTTCGTTGTTAACCAAACTACTCCAGTCCACCCCCTTATAGTGATTTACCTCAACTAAGGATTTAATCCACTAATCCAACTGATTACAATGGTTATTCACTTAGAAACTCTCTAAGTCTTCTAGATTATCCTGATCACAACTTGATCACTCTAGGAATCCTTTTACAATCAATGTAAAAATAAAGTTTACAAGAGTTTAAATGCTTCTAATAAAGCTGTAATCACAACTGTGATATTTCTATTAAGTTTTAAACTTAACACTCACTAAATATTACAAGAGTTTGTGAGGTTGACGATGAAGTTCGTAAGCTTTTGAATTTGACAGCGTTTCAATATATTTGCACAAGTGTTCTCCTTTGCTTCTGATCAGAACTTCTATTTATAGGCGCGGAGAGGAAATGACCGTTGGGAGCATTTAATGCTTTGCGTGAATAGTACAACGTTGCATTTAATGTTTCACACTTTTGTCAACTACCTCGAGCCTTGCTTTTGCTGCTTTTACTGACTTTGCCTTTTGTAGATTCTTACGTTCCTTTTGTCAGTCAGAGATTAGATGTTTCGGCCTTTCATCTTGTACTTTCTTTTGGGCTCAGATTTTGTAGATAAAAACGTTTGAATATCAGAGTGAATCAGCTTGGTGCAGAGCATCTTCTGTCTTCTGACTTTGAAGAGCTTGAGCATGATACCATTCAGAACTTCAGAGCTTGTTCTTCTGACTTTCATTCTTCTGATGCTTTCAGTTCATGTTCTGATTCCGCTTGACCATCTTCTGATGTCTTGCCAGAGCATGTTCTGATGAAGCCGTCCAAAACTTCCAGAGTTAGTTGCTTCTGAGCGCTGACTTGTGCATACTCTTTATATATTTCCTGAAATGGAAAATGCAAAGGATTAGAGTACCACATTGTCTTATACAAAATTCATACATAATGTTATCATCAAAACACAGAATATTGATCAGAACAATTCTTATTCTAACACCTGAAACTCACTGGAGAAAAAATGAAGAAGAACTAGCTTTGGGAAATTCCAAGGCCCTAAGTTCCTTATTCAATGGGATTGACAAGAACATATTTAGGCTTGTGCAACACTGTTAGCTAGCTAAAGAAGCTTGGGATATCCTTAAAACAGCACATGAAGGCACATCCAAGGTAAATATGTCGAGACTTCAAATGCTTACCACTAAGTTTGAAAATCTCAAGATGAAAGAGGATGAAACCATTTATGAATTCTATATGAATGTCCTTGAGATATCAAACAACTCAGGAGCCTTAGGAGAAAAAATTACCTTAAAAAATTGGTAAGAAAGATCCTCAGATCACTGCCTAAGCGATTTGATATGAAGGTAACTGCCATAGAGGAAGCCCAAGACATCAGCAACATGAAGATGGACAAACTCATAGGGTCTCTACAAACCTTTGAGTCAAGCATCTGTTAGCCGGTTGAAAAGAAGAACAAAAGAATAGCCTTTGTCACCAACACAGGTGATGAAAATTTATCAGACGCCATAGCCATGATTGGAAAACAATTCAACAAACTTATTAAGAGGGTCGATCAGAAGTCCAGACCAAATGTCAAGAACACTTCCAATGACATCAACCAGACATATGATCCAAGCAGAAGATTCAAAGCTGAGGAGAAGCCCAATCAAGGGAAAGGGGTTCAGTGTCATGGATGTAAAGGATTTGGACACATAAGAGGTGAATGTCCTACCTTCCACAAGGAGCAAAAGAAAGGACTAACTATTGCTTAGTCTGATGAAGACTCAGATTCAGAAGAAGAAACTGCAAGACATGTCACAGTTTCAACAAGAATCTATGAATCTGATGATGATTCCAGTGATGATAAGCTAATCTTTGAGGAACTAGCTGCCTCGTACAAAAAATTGTGTATGAAGAATGCTGAAGTCTGCAAACAAGTGGAGAAGCAAGAGATAATCATAAGAGAGATAGAAATTGAGAAGAATAAACATCTTGCAACCATAGACTCCCTCAGTAGTGAAGTAAGCATGTTGAACTACAAACTTGATCAAATGACCAAGTCGTTCAAAATGCTGAACATTGGAACTGATACTCTAGAAGAAATTCTGGAAACTGGACAAAGAACTGGAGACATGTCTGGAGTGGGATTTTTGGCTAAAGAGGAATTCATCTCTGGATTCAGGAGAGCAAAGCCCGAGACTTGTGTGACTAACCAGATGTCAGCGCCAATGTCACAACATCAAGACAACAGAAGAAGGAGGGATTCAAAGAAGAAATTCCATAAATGGAGGTGTCATCACTGTGGAAGATTTGGTCACATAAAGCCATTCTGTTTCAGACTTTCATACCCCAAAATTTGCCCTCATACATTTGCAAACGTCATTTTATTTCGAATAAGTGACATAGCACAGTTGGTAAGGATTTGAGGTTAAAAGGTACATGAGCGAGAGGTCCCGGGCTCGAATCTCACTTCTAACATTTGTCCTTTTATATTTGTTTTCTAATTTTAATTCTAACTTTATTTCCATTATTCAAAAATCATAAAAATTGCATTTTTTTTATTATTTTAATTTAATTTCCGCACTAATTAAATAGGCATTTTTTAAAATAGTCAATTTTCACTTTTATGCATTTTTTAGTCAAAAAATCACCAAAAATCATAAAATATTCAAAAAATTCCAAAAAAGGAAGTTTTTAATTTTATTTGTTCCATTTTTAACATTTTTCACAACTTGGGTAACAAGTAAAGATCTTTTTAAGAAAATATTAGTTAATCATTTAAAAGATCACAATCAAATTATTTTTGATTTAAGCTTTTAATAAATAGTTAATATTTGATTTTTTTTGTTCCATATTTGTTGACCTAAGTTACATTATAAATATCACTGGTTTTTACAAATTAGGGACAGACAACAATTCTAACCCTTATTCCCACTTTCTCTTCTCACAAACACAAAATATTTTCTCTTCCTTCTCTCTAAGATCAAACTTCACTTTCTCTCATGAATAACATAATAACTTCATAGCTTGTTGAAGAACATCAAGAACACATTCAAAAAAAAAACTCAAGAACTTATATCTTCCTCTCACCGTAGAATTGAGCGGTTCAACGCCCATCTTTCCTCCATAAACCGCCATCGGAGCCGTCATGTGGTGTTGTTTATTTTTTTTATTTTTGCTAGCTTTTTATTGGTTCAATTGATGGCCATGATTATTGTTTTGAAAGTGTTTTTTTCTTTTGATTTGATTTTGTTTGTGTGAATGGAGAAGAGAGAATACATATGGGGAAGAAGATAAAATCACATGGAAAATAATCTACCAAAGACGTAGAAGAGGAAAACCAAAGAGAAGTGGAACTCAGTCAGAATCACCGAATCAACCGGGTCCGCATCACTCCTTCACACCTCAACCGTCGACGATCCCACCAACGGCACCACAAAATGCAGCAACCCAACAACCGTCGTGCCGGTAACATCGACGTCCCTCAATCTTTTTTTCTCCCAATTTTCACCACCTTTTCACTATTTCTCTTATTTTATTAATTAACCTTTTAACTTTTAATTATTTATTAACCCTTGATTTCCGTTAATTAATTAGGATTAGGGTTTTTTTAACCGATTAATTTTTTTTCTTTCTTTCTTCAACTAATTTATTTTAATTTAATTAGGATATTTTAATTAGTTTAATCATTACAAAATCATAAAAAATACAAAAATATTAGTTCTAATTTGATTTGATTTTTTCCCTAACATTAATTTTATTTGATTAGATTTAGGATTTGATTGGATTTAATAATTAGGATTAATTTACAATTTAAAATTTAATTAGATTAGATTAGATTTAGTAATTAGAATATTTTTTTAAAATAATTAGATTTAGGTTTTATTGATTTTATTTTTAACATAATTTTGATTGATTTAGTAACTAAGATTTGATTAGATTTTTTAGATTTAAATAATTAAAATCAATTAGAGGTTTAATTAGGTTAGATTTAATTTGTACATAATTAGATAATTATATTTATTTTCATTAATTAAATTAGATTTAGATTAACATTAACAAGTAAATCTTTTTTAACCCTAAATCTTTTCATTCTCTTTCCACATTTTCTCGACTTTTCAATTCATCCGCTATTTTAATTTCCTCGCATTATTTTTTTTTACAAATTATGTAACTGCCTATGGGATGTTAATAGTAATTAGGATTTATTTTCCGCATTTTATTTTCTGCAAAGGTTTTATAATTATGTATCTCTCCCAAAGCCATGTAATAGCGTAGGATTTTAATTTCCGCACTTTACTTTTCTGCACTTCCCCCGTTTTTGGTTATGTAATCCCCATCCCGAAGCCTTGTCAATATATTAATTGCGTGGTTAGTAAAATAGGGAGTGGCAAGACTAATAACTGGATATAGCTCACTAACTCAAAGATAAATATCTGAACACAATCACGTGATTGATACACCCACACACCTTTAAGGTGATCCCTCTTATTGCTGCCTTTTGATTAAAAATAGTCAAGTCCCTTGGATACGAGGATAACTTAGCACCTGTTGCCTTCAATTCAAATCATCATAGTCCCTCGATATAAAGATCATTGTCCCTTCGAAGTTGCCTAACAGAAAAATGATCTAGTCCCTCGATGTTGCCTCGGTAATATGATGATTGTCCAAATTGCTAAGGTATCCTCGCCTGTTGCCTAAATGACTATTCTATCCTTCCCTAAAGACTACCTACCCTCTATATGGTAGGGACAGTTTTATGGCGAACGATACTTTCTCGATGACCCTTTACATCTAATGAAAAACTACCTACCCTCTTATGGTATGGATAGTCTTCTTAAACTAAAAAGCTAAAAGGACGATTTTTCTAACTTAGGGTAGGTGCTCCTGATTGCTTGCTCTATTCAAATTCAAATTCAAAATTCAAAATCTTTTCCCACTTCTTTTCAAAGAATCTTTTCAAAAAGACTACGCTTATTTACAAGCTAAAGTTCTTATTCAAACATTTTCTTATTCACACACTACACTTCAAACATTTTGAAAATAAAAGTGAGCTAAGCAATTAAGAGCCCATGGATAACCATGGATACAAAGGGTGCTTACACCTTCCCTTTGTATAACTTACCCCTCGAACTCAATCTCTTTTAAAAGGTCTTTTTCTGTTCTTTTAGCCTTTCTATATATTGAATAAAATAAAAGTCGGTGGCGACTCTTGCTATTCGCAACATTTACAAAATGTCAGTTCTCCCACCGTATTACACCGACTATTTGGATAACCAGACCAAACTCATCAAGCCAAACTTGAATATAATACCTGTAACAGAAAGCAACAGTGGGCAGCTAAGAATGTTGCTCTAGTAGCACCCACTTCTCTAAGGATGCCTGCAAAAGAAGATTGGTACCTTGACAGTGGTTGCTCAAATCATATGACTGGTAGGAAGAAATCTCTAGTAGACCTCAAATTGGAAGGAAACAACTATGTGACTCTGGGTGATGGAGAAATAAGGTGTTGGGAAGACAGAAGGGCAGGGAATCCCTAATCTAAACAATGTTCTACTTGTACAAGGACTGGCTGCAAACCTTATAAGCATCAGTCAGCTGTGTGATGAAGGATTCAATGTCAGGTTCACCAAAGAGGAGTGCATTATCACGAATGAAGCAAATGAGGAAGTCATGAAGGGATTTAGGTCTAAGGATAATTGCTATCTATGGAAGCCTAACACCCCTGTCTACCCCTCTGACTACTCCATGATCAGAGAAGAATTAAAAGTTTATTGTCAAGATTCTGATGAATCTGATGAGTCTGATAGATCTAATGAAGAATCATATGTTGGAGATTTCACCATAAGTGAACTATCTGCTGGTTTTACTGAGACCTGTTTAATGAATGAGAAACTGTGAGCAAAAGTAAGGTAGTATAGAAGTATCAATAGATTTGTGCTAGAAGAAAGAGTAAGCCTTGTGATAGACATTACAGATCGGGAAAGAAAACTAGAAAAGTCAAATGTGAGCAACGATCTTAAATGTCTATCTGAAAGTAATGTCATAGAGAAAGTTGCAACAACATCTGAAAACATTGTGAAGGAAAAGGGTATGTTAGGTATGCTACCAAAACATATTATAGCAATTAACCCATGTGGGGGAATATTTTTTGGGCTTTTTAAAAATCCACGATTTGAAATTTCCCTCACTCATTGTGCATATAAAGCTCCCTCGCTCTCCTAGTCTTCTAAAAACGGAAAACTTTCCTATTAGTTCTTCTTGCTACTTACTAAGGTTGAACTACTCGAATTGTGCTCACAGGCGTGACACAGGCTCTGTCTCAAAAAGTTTCAGAATGTCTCAGCAATCGAGTGATGGATCTTCCGTATCTGGCTCGGCAACACCGGAAGATTCCTCTAACCCTAATAGGATTCTTAAGGTTGTCCCTTTAAGGACGATTAGCAGTGACGAAGTAAAGGCCACAAAGCCTAAAACGACACATGCAAAACGGCCCAAGGAGGGTATTCGTAACAAGGGAACCAAACCCTCTTCATCTGCTACCATGGAAGAACTTACTAAAGAAGGATCCAAATATGTCAATAGCATAATTACCAGGATTGTTACTCGCATTATGAAGGAAAATCATCAAGTGCCTAGAATATCTGTTCCTCTTCAAACCATAATGGCTGATCCCCTCAAAAACACCAGTAAGACTGAAGCTGTTCACACTGTTGATAGTGACCCAACTGAAAAGGAGATCAACAAGGATGGACAAGGGATTGCCAATAATGCCAATGTTACTGCAGATGTCAATGACATTGAAGATAATGAGCACCCCAAGGCCAATACTGAAACTGATACTAATGTGGTAGACCTAGATGAGTACTCTGACAACGAATCACTTACCTCTTTGAATCCTAGTGTATCCAACAGGCTAATGACAAGAAGAAAAGACAAAGTTTTTGTCCAAAGATCCCCTAAAAAGAGCACACAAGTGAAAATCCCTGTCAGGAAGAAGAGTACTTCTGCTGGTCCTATCAAGAGCAAAGCTATAACCAAGAGTACAGGGGTTGGTCCATCAAAATCTTGGAGCAAGGTCATTCCAAAGAAAAGAAAGGAACGGGAAATTGTTGAACCTGAGTCTGATGCTGAAGTGAATGTCCCTGACATCCCATCAAGGAAGAAGCCTACAACCAGTAAGCTTATTGCTAGTATTCCTGAAGTTCCTATTGATAATGTGTCATTCCACTATGCCTCTAGTGCCAGCAGGTGGAAGTATGTACTCCAGAAGAGATTGGTTGTGGAAAGGGACTTGGCTACAAATGCTCTTGAGAACAAGGAGATATTAGAACTAATTCAAGAAGCCAGACTATTAAAGACTGTTTGCAATATTCCCAAATTTTATGAGAAGCTGGTCAAAGAATTTCTGGTGAACTTATCTGAAGACTGTGAAAACAACAGGAGTGTGGACTACAGAAAGGTGTTTGTGAGAGGTAAGTGTGTATCATTCTCTCCGTCTGTGATTAATAAATTCTTGGGAAGAACAGATGAAGCTCAAACTGAGATGGAAGTAACAGACAACAAAGTCTGCCAAGTGATCACAGCCAAGCAGGTAAACAGCTGGCTCCTGAAAGAGAAGCTAACTGCAAGTAAGCTGACCACCAAGTATGCAATGCTTCACAAGATAGGAGCAGCCAATTGGGTTCCAACAAATCACAAGTCCACTATCTCAACTGTGCTTGGCAGATTTCTGTATGTTGTAGGAACAAAGGCAAAGTTTGATTATGGAACATATATTTTTAACCAAACTATGAAGCATGTTGGAAGCTTCAGTATTAAGGGTCTGTTTGATTATGGAACATATAGAAGGATTTTCGAAGTTAGTGTTACCGTTGACAAAGTTGACTAGGAAGGGTCAAGCGTTCATTTGGGATTCGAAGTGCGAAGAAGGATTCCAAGAGTTAAAGAAGAGGTTGACTAGTGCTCCTATTTTGATTCTGCCAAATCCGGCGAAACCTTTCGTTGTGTATTGTGATGCTTCATTAATGGGACTTGGAGGTGTACTAATGCAGAACCAACAGGTAGTAGCTTATGCGTCGAGACAACTCAAAGTGCATGAGAAGAATTACCCGACTCATGACTTAGAGTTGGCAGCAGTGGTATTTGTGTTGAAATTATGGAGACATTACCTTTATGGTTCACGGTTCGAAGTGTTTAGCGATCATAAGAGTCTGAAATACCTCTTTGATCAGAAAGAACTTAATATGAGGCAGAGGAGGTGGTTAGAGTTCCTTAAAGACTATGATTTTGGGCTGAATTACCACCCAGGTAAGGCGAATGTTGTTGCTGACGCTTTGAGTAGGAAGTCCTTGCATATGTCTATGTTGATGGTGCGAGAACTAGATCTGATTGAACAATTTCGGGATTTAAGTTTAGTATGTGAAGGCACTTCGAATAGCATTAAGTTGGATATGCTAAAGCTGACAAGTGGAATTCTTGATGAGGTTAGAGAAATACAGAAGACTGATGTTGAGCTGGTTAACAGACTGACTTTGATTAACCAAGGAAAAGGAGGTGAATTCAGAATTGACGAGAATGGCATAATGAGATTTGGTGACCGCGTTTGTGTTCCTGATGTTGCCGAACTAAGGAAGAGTATTTTGGAAGAAGGACATCGTAGCGGATTGAGTATTCACCCCGGTGCTACTAAGATGTACCATGACTTGAAGATGTTATTCTGGTGGCCTGGAATGAAAAAGGAAATAGCTGAATTTGTTTGTTCTCGTTTGACTTGCCAGAAGTCAAAGATCGAACATAAAAAGCCATATGGAGCTATGCAACCTTTGTTTATTCATGAGTGGAAGTAGGATAGTATATCCATGGACTTTGTTTCTGGGTTTCCAAGAACAACTAAGAGCTATGAAGCCATCTGGGTTATTGTAGATAGATTGACGAAGTCAGCTCACTTCATACCGATTAGAATGAATTATTCCATGGAAAGGTTGGTATAGTTGTACATTGAGAAAATAGTGAGTCTACATGGTATTCCTTCGAGTATCGTATCAGATAGAGATCCAAGATTTACATCTAGATTCTGGGAAGGGTTGCAGAGAGCCTTGGGTACTAAGTTAAGGTTGAGTTCTGCTTATTATCCGCAGACTGATGGTCAAACTGAAAGGACAATTCAATCGTTGGAAGATCTGTTGCGTGCTTGTGTATTGGAAAAAGGTGGTACATGGGATAGTCATTTGCCGTTGATTGAATTTACTTACAACAACAGCTACCATTCGAGTATTGGGATGGCTCCATTTGAAGCTTTCTATGGTAGGAGGTGTAGGACACCATTGTGTTGGTATGAATCTGGTGAAAGTGCAGTGATTGGACCAGAGATTGTTCAAGAGACGACAGAAAAGATTAAGATGATTCAGGAGAAGATGAAGACTTCTCAAAGTCGTCAGAAAAGCTATCATGATAAGAGGCGGAGGACACTTGAATTTCAAGAGGGAGATCATGTGTTTCTGAGGGTAACCCCTACGACGGGTGTTGGTCGAGAACTAAAGTCAAAGAAGTTAACGCCGCGTTTTATTGGTCCGTTTCAGATCACGGAAAGAGTAGGAGAAGTGGCCTATCGTATTGCTTTACCACCAACACTTTCAAACCTACATGACGTATTCCATGTGTCTCAATTGAGGAAATACATTTGGATCTGTCTCATGTAATCCAGGTGGATGATATGCAAGTGAGAGATAATATGACAGTTGAGGCTTTGCCTATGAGGATTGAAGATCGGAAGTTAAAGCAACTGCGTGGTAAAGAAATAGCTTTGGTCCGAGTGGCTTGGGGAGGAGCTGCAGGTGGGAATGTTACGTGGGAACTGGAGAGTCAGATGAAGGACTCCTATCCCGAACTCTTCGTTTGAGGTATGTTTTCGAGGACGAAAACTCTTTTAGTGGGGGAGAGTTGTAACACCCTATTAATTCTTATTTATTAATTTAATTAAGTTTTTAATTAAATTATTGGAATTAATATTTTATTGGGAATTATTTGGAAAATGAGGAAATATTGGTTATTGGGCCTAGTGTGGTAGTTAGCAAAAGGGGGGGTGTTAACTATGTAAGCCTATTAAGACAATTTCTATTTTTTCATAAAAATAAAGGAAATTGGGAAAAGAGAAGGGAGAGGCAAAAGGGCAGAAGTCTGAGGAACTGAGAAGTACGTGAAAAGGAGAAGAACCAAAGAGGAAGAGAACCTTCGAAGATTCGACTCTGAGGTAAGGGGGGATTCTTCGGGTTAATAATCCTTATGCGGTTATGGGTAGTAGGATTGATTAGGATTGTCGTTTAGTTCAATCGAACGTGTCGGGTTTGGGGATTTTGTTAGGTTTTGTTAAACCTTCATAATTTGACATGATTTTGATAATAGCCATGATATATGTTGTTATTAGATGTTTAAAACTTGTTTGAAATATGTTATAATGTGTAATTTGGTGATGTTTGTGTGTAATATTCGTGTGTGGATGAATTGGTTGGATGGGGTAAAGCATTTTGTTGTCAAAACTGTGAATATTGCTGTTGCAGGTACGTAGGAACCGGTTCCTGTGTGGGAGGAACCGGGTTCCCATTATAAAAACAAAGGCGTGGGAATTCTTGGTTGCTGGGAACCGGTTCCCAGATAGGGACAACCCGGTTCCCCATAGTAAAAATCAGAGACGAGTTTTGGGAAGCAGTCAGAAACCGGTTCCTGTGTGGGAGGAACCGGGTTCCACTGTGTGTTTTTGAAAAAAATCATTTTTATTTTAAAAACCCATAACTTTTGATCCGAGTATCTGATTTATGTGCCGTTTTGGATGTTGCGAAGCTAATTAGGTATGTTATTTGATACGATCAAATGGGCAGTGGCCGACCTTATTTTTAAAACTCTATTTAATTGTTGATGATTTGTGAATATTAATATGCTGTTAAAATTAATATGTTGATTGTGATGAACGTATGTGAATGATTGAATGATGCTTGGACATGTACATACTTGTTGTGATGATATTGGTGAGATGAAATGAGATGATGTTAAGCATCGGATCGGTGATGATATATGTATGTGATATGTGTGCATTCATTCATAAATCATTTGCATTAGATCGCGTTGATGAGTGGATCGTTGGTGGCTAATTCCCATTGTGCGGAGATTAGTAAGAAGTCATCGTGTGCCCATGTGGGGTGTGAGCGATGAGGTTAGTCGTGTGCCCATGTAGGGTGTGAGCGACTTGAAGGGCAGTATCACAGAGAGAAGTCTTGTGAATGTGATTCACAAATTTTAGTACCACATGCATTAGCGTCAGTCCATTCATGTGCA
Source organism: Vicia villosa (assembly GCF_029867415.1). Lineage (NCBI taxonomy): Eukaryota > Viridiplantae > Streptophyta > Magnoliopsida > Fabales > Fabaceae > Vicia > Vicia villosa. The sequence continues at coordinate 96,461 of NW_026706580.1, forward strand.
TAATAATGTGATATAACTAAATGATTGTATAATGTGATGTGTAATACATGTGAATTGGTACTTGTTTGGTTGTAGTAGATCTGAATACATGTATGGTTGGGTGAAGGATAATTGCTATGATATTTTAATGCTTATGACTTCATAATGCTTATTAATTCGAATGAAACTCACCCTTACTTTGATGATTTCAAATTAAGGAGTAGCGGCATCTTGATTGGGTGAGGATAGCTCGTAGGCTATTCCGTAGTTCGTGTCGAGTCATGCTCTGATTTGTAACACTGGGATCGATAGTCTTAGAGTTACTTGTGATTCAGTGTTTTGCCATTATTGATTTATGTACCGTTGATTTTATTGGAGATGTTTTATAACATTATTGAATAAGTTTCCGCTGTGCTGAACATATGTTTTGATATTTTTGGATCATTCCTAATAAAGCATGACAAACGACTTGGAGTTTTATTTATTTTATTAATTGTAACATCCTTATTGTATAATTACTCTGATCTTTATTATATATTTCGCGGGGGTTTTTAGAAGGGTGTTACATCAACAAAACAGCATGTATCAACTATGGAAGGTGCTTTGAGGAATTGAGAAATAATGAATTCAATCTTCTCTTCTCCGACTTCGAAGGTAAGCTTTCCTCGTTTCACATCGATGATGGCACCAACAGTGGCTCAGAAAGGTCTTCCCAGTATGATAGGAATGTTTGAGTCTTCTTGAATATCCATAATGATGAAATCTGTGGGAATATAGAATTGACCTATCCTAACGGGAATGTTTTCTAGCATACCTACAAGATATTTAACAGAGCGATCGACTAATTGTAAGGACATTCTAGTTGGTCTTAGTTCGCCTAATTGAAGTTTTTCATAGATTGAGAGGGACATTAAAGTCACGCTAGCTCCTAAATCGCAGAGTGCTTTGCCTATGACGAATTTTCCTATTACACAAGGTATGGAGAAACTGCCAGGGTCTTTCAGCTTAGGTGGCATATTGTTTTGGATAATAGCGCTACATTCCGCAGTAAGCATCATTGTTTCATTGTCCTCAAGTTTCTTTTTGTTAGACAATATCTCTTTAAGAAATTTGGCATAAGATGGCATTTGTGTTATGGCTTCTGTAAAAGGTATTGTTATGTTTAATTGCTTCAGAAGTTCTACAAATTTCTTAAATTGTCCTTCAGTTTTAGACTTAGCTAATCTTTGAGGAAATGGAATAGATGGCTTATATGGTGGTGGAGGTACGTAAGGTTTTTCCTTTTCAGCTTCATCTCTAACGACGGTTTCTGGCTCTGCAGGTTTATCCGATTCATCATTACTTTTTGGCTTTTTGGTTTCATTTTCCTTTTGTTAGGCCATCGGTTTAGTTAGGGTTCTTGGATCTACTGGTCCATCTAATTCAGTCCCACTTTGTAATGAAATGGCATTAGCATGACCTTTTGGGTTAGGTTGTGGTTGACTAGGAAATGTGCCAACAGGGGTAGCAGTAGGCGCTTGTTGTTGAGCTACTTGAGAAATTTGTGTTTCGAGCATTTTTTTATGCGTAGCTAAAGCGTCTACTTTATTTGCTAATTGTTTTAGTTGCTCACTATTGTGAATGTTTTGATTTAGGAAGTCTTTGTTAGTTTGCTGCTGGGAAGCTATAAAGTTTTCCATCATGATTTCTATATTCGACTTCCTAGGGGCATTTGGAGCAGCTACAAGTGCTTTTTGGTATCCAGGTGGAACAGCAGGTGCTTGTCCAGGTGCGTATAACGCATTGTTGTTCTTGTATGAAAAGTTAGGATGATTCTTCCATCTAGGGTTGTACGTGTTTGAGTAAGGGTTTCCTTGAGCGTAATTCACTTAATCAGGTGGAACACCTGTCAACAATTGACATTCAGCAATGACATGTCCAGTTAATCCGCATATCTCGCAATTAGGAGTTACAGCAGCCGCGGTGGCTGCAAGAGTTATGGTTAAGTTCTCGATATTTTGAGTCAAGGCGTCTACTTTGGCGTTAACGCGGTCTATACCACTGACTTCGTACATTCCTCCTTTGGTTTGGGATTTTTCTACAGCGGTTCGTTCTCCTCCCCATTGGTAATGGTTTTGTGCCATGTTCTCTATGAGGTTATAGGCTTTGTCGTGAGGTTTGTCCATTAGAGCTCCGCCAGCAGCGACATCTATAGTCATTTTGGTGTTATATAATATACCACCATAGAAAGTATGGATGATCAACCTGGCTCAAGCCCATGATGAGGACAAAGTCTTAGCATATCTTTATATCGCTCCCAGGCCTCGAAGAGTGATTCGTTGTCTCTTTGGGTAAATCCGTTGATTTGACCTCTTAGCATAGCGGTTTTACTGGGCGAGAAATATCTCGCTAAGAAAACTCTCTTCAATTCGTCCCAGGTAGTTATGGAGTTAGAGGGTAAAGATTGAAGCCACGCTCTAGCTCAATCTCTCAAGGAGAAAGGAAAAAGACGTAATTGAATTGCTTCGGGACTGACATTGTTAGCTTTGACGATGTCGGCGTATTGCACGAACATGGATAAATGGAGATTTGGATCGTCTGCAGGGCTTCCAGAGAATTGGTTCTGCTGGACAGCTTGTACCAACAAAGTTTTTAGTTCGAAGTTGTTTGCCTCAATCGCGGGTGGTGCGATACTTGAGTGCGGTTCAGCTCGTGAAGGAGTGGCGTAGTCCCTAAGAGGACGAGCGGTAGCCATCTCTAACTTCAGAGTTTGTTGATTAGAAATAATCAATTCCTGAGAAACTGGAATCGTTTGTACTTCGGGAAGATGATGAATTCGATGCCTTAAGTTATTAAAATGTTCGATTTCGTTAATTCGTTGTATTAATTCCCCTCCTATTAAACGAGTATTTGGGATACAATCATTCAAAGAAAGGAAAAATGTTGCCTTAGTCTATACGGTGCAACAGCGGAGTTACGATATTGACTAAATTAATCCCCGGCAACGGCGCCAAAAACTTGATCGCGACTTAGTATGTCTATAGATTCGTGACTGTAAGAGCACAGTCGTACCGCGTAGCTTTAAAGATTATCGAACCCAAAGGACTAATAATCAACCTACCTTTATCTAATGTTGCGGTGTAAATCTAAGGCTAATGATGTTCGGTTAACAAATAAGGTGGGCGAAGTGATTTAATAGAGTCTAAAATTAATTAAGGGAAACACCGGTATGTAATTATCTAACTTCAGGGATTCGTTAACTTATTGGCATTTGAGTCCTAATATTACAAATCCTTTTTCAGTGAAATTTATTTGTTTAAAAATATTTATCTCACACTCTCGTGTTTATTGACTCCGACTACAAAATTGAACCTAAATGAGCGCTCTCGCTGTATCACTTAACACTTCAAAAATTCTTTTTGAAAACAAATAAAATTAAGTTAATCTTAAAGCGCTCTCGCTGTATTTAAAACCAACGTTTCATTCTCACTGTCTAGTTAAAATTGCAAACTCTCGTTCTTATTAATTCTAACCTCTATATTGCTTTTACTCTCGTAATAAACAGTTATAATATTCGAATTAAGAATCGAACAAGAAAATAGATTTGATTGTAAAAATATATTTATGTCAATTCGTTACTGAATTCCTTCGTTTAAGATTACATACCGGTATTAATACGTTTAGCTAGACATGGTATAAATAACAGTTCCAAAATAATAATAATAGTAATAAGTAGACATAAACTCCGGCATAACAACTGAATTTAAAATTAATATTAGAAGCATGTAAATTTAAAAACCTGGAAATTAAATTGACGGTTGAAATAAGCTTTGAGTATCAGACGCAAATCCTCCACAGACCGGTAGGCTTTTGCTTCTTTATCTCTCAGAGAACAAACAATTGAAGAAAAATTAAAGCTAACAGTAAAACCTAAGGAATTCTAAAGTCTAGAAACAAACTAAATTGCTTTTGATTTCCGGTGTAGAAATCAAAAGCAGGAATGGAAAAACAAAAGCTCTGCACTCAAATCTGGGTTGAAAACGGCGAACCTAATCAAGTTGGTTGCTTCTGCTTTTATAGTCGTAGGCTACAGTTGCTGGAGAGAGCATTTAGGAGGGAGTGGGATTCAATCTGTTGAGTTGTTCTTGTTGCTGAAATAACACTTCGCTGAAGAATCGGAAAGATTTGAAACGGTGCTGAATGGATGTGTAGACAGAGAACACTTACTGGTCCTTTATATAGTCATTTGCTGGGAAGTTCATCATCTGGATTCACTGAGCTTATACTAACTGGGGAACGTGTCAAGAACACATCCGAAGTGGAAAGATTCAAGCTGCTACATCCCCAGGTGTTACAAAGAAGCATTTCAATGGGAAGTCAGTTTCAAATGAGGTGTATGGTCAGAAAAGGAGTAACCATGACCAATCTTTTGGGGCAGTTTTGATCTCCACACCGGCGCCTCAAAAAGGTCGTCAAAATAAGCAAGACGCGCCTAAAAGACAATTCACAAAGATCAATATGTCATTGGCTCAAGCATTACAGCACCTATTGAAGTCAGAGTTGATCACTTTAAAGGATCCCCCTAAGAATCCTAGTACTTTTGTTCGTAGCTATAATCCCAATGTGAGGTGTGCATATCACTCTGATAGTCCTGGTCACGATATGAATAGTTGCTGGACATTGAGGAACAAGATCCAAGATATGATCGATGCTGGGGAAATTGAATTTGATCCTCCTGAGACTCCTAACGTAACTGCTAATGTTGTGGATGGCTAGAAGGAGGGACTTTCAGATCATTAGTTTTACTTTCATTTGCAAATTTCTATTCTGTTTGTTTAAACATTCAAATTATGATAGACATTATCTGTTTCAATAATCATCATCAGTGCATTGCATATGTTTGTCTTGAATAAATTATTTTGCTATCACTCATTTTAAATTGTGTCTTTAGTTCGCATATGTTTTGTTATACTCAACTCCTGCTAAAGTTGTACGCCTTTCGAGGGAGGATGACGAAAATGATACCGCAATCACATACAGTAATGCTTTTGAACAGACTATGCTGATGATGTACAGGCATTGTTTCAATTCCCATACACTGGAGATATAAGGATGTTAATCCCTTGTAAACCCCTTTGAGCCTAAGAAGTAGAAGTTTCTTTCTCATACAAATTAAACCCTTAATCACAACCTGGGGCAGGGTTGTTACTCAGTTAACTCAATTGTACTAGTTGTTGTTTATACAAATAATGATGGGTTCCCGCAACCAGTAAGTCATGCAGTCAATATCCACCAAAAAGAAAAAGCTGTTAAGTCAAAACCTATGAAGGAGACTTATCGAAAAGTCGAAACATCCCGCTGACTGTAATCACAAAATAAGCAGTTCAGGCAAAAGTTAGGGATAAAAAAAATCAAAGTAAAAAAAGAGGTCACTACAAATCCTCGACCAAAGAAAAAGGAATTACAAAGAAGGATGACTGACTGTCCAAATGAACTTCTGGTGCTTCAACCATCATCAAACATCAATGTTACAACTTCAAAGCTTTGCTAAGGCTTAAACGCAAAATTAACTGAGCATAGGATCGAAGAACATCACGAAGATTGGGATGGGTACAAATAAATTTTGAGCCGTTATCCTTTGTTTCTTAAACCGTGAACTAAGCCACGTTACAACCCTTGAAAGTCCTAACTGAAGCATGGTTAGTTCGAAAGCATACTATCCCAAAAAAGGTATCCTGACTCCTTAAGGTTTACCAAAAATACTGAGTTGATATCTCGTTTTTACAAACATCGCGCTTTTACAAATATCACGCTTTTACATCTCCTGTTTTAATGTTTTTAAAAAAAAACCCAAGACAGACATATGCATTGCATCTCATGAATTCATTATTAAACATATTCTGCTACATAATTTCGAATGTTAGCATCAGGAAGATTCTGCACATGGTACAACTAATGACTAAAAATCATCCCGACGGACGAATCCACTTCAGCAATAACATCTCTTACACTGACTCAGTTGATTAGAAATTAATGAATACAAGGGGCACGACGTGCTTTGTCCAATCAATCTGGGGCAATCAGGTCAAAATTCCGAGAATCTCTCAAAGAATACAAATAAATCAGGGGCATGCACCCAAGTGGGTCTGAAGCTACCTCTCGATCAGTCAGGGGCATCATCCTCAGTTTATCATTACTAGGGGCAGGTCTTCCATAGTACACATCTCATAAGGTCCTCACAAGGCGAATCTATTCAAATTCCCTACTACTAGAGGCAAAGCTGTGCAAAACCTGTTTGACACTTCAACCAACATTCATTACAAATCCAGGAATGGCACCTACTATAATACTAGGGGGCAACGTTCAAAGCATCCATGCCTTCTCACAGTGTCGGTTTCACAGGATCATATCCCCACAGAGTAGTCCTCGAGAAGATATCTTCAAATGTTCTCTTTCCAACAGAGATTTAGCTCCCCAACGGAGTTTACATCTTCGACACTGCCGGTTCCCGATACTTTTCTTTTTTCAAACAGGGTTATTCATCTCTCTTATCCCCAGTCAGGGTACGTCCAGATCAATCATTCAAATTGCTTTCATCCCCAAACAGAAATCATAAATCCCCAGCTCAGGCATCGGATTCACAATGATATAGAGATTTATTTTCTCAATCAAGAAAAATCATTAATATACTCCAAACAGCATAAACATATTCATACATTGCATACATTACTTCATAATAAACATACAAGTTTCTCATTTATTTTGAGAGACTCGTCACGTAATACATGCATCATGACATTGCATAAGTACTAACTTTACCTTTTTCAGGATACAGGTACAAGTAGACAAACAAAATCTCCAATCTTCCAATGTCTAATTCGGTTACTACGAACAGTGCTGACACGATCAACATTCGAAGATCTAATTCTATCACCACGAACGGTGTAAACAGGATCATCCTTCAAAGATCTAATTCGGTCACCATGAACGGTACTAACACGGTCAACGAAAGAGACATACTTAACACTCAATTCAAAAAAGAACATGACAATGGAGTCACGACAACTGAGTCACGATAATAGAGTCACGACAACTGAGTCACGATAATGGACTCACGACAACTGAGTCACGATAATGGAATCACGAAACCTGAGTCACGATAATGGAATCACGACAACTGAGTCACGATAATGGAATCACGACAACTGAGTCACGATAAGGGAATCACGACAACTGAGTCACGATAATGGAATCACGACAACTGAGTCACGATAAGGGAATCACGACAACTGAGTCACGATAATGGAATCACGACAACTGAGTCACGATAATGGAATCACGACGACTGAGTCACGATAATGAAATCACGACAACTGAGTCACCATAATGGAATCACGACAACTGAGTCACGACAATAAAGTCACGACAATAAAGTCACGACAACTGAGTCACGATGACGGAATCACGACAACTGAGTCACCATAATGGAATCACGACAACTGAGTCACGACAATGAAGTCACGACAACTGAGTCACGATGACGGAATCACGACAACTGATTCACCATAATGGAATCACGACAATGGAGTCACGACGATTGAGTCACATATCTAATCCCAGTATTCAGTTCAGAAGCGATCATGACAATGGAGTCACGACGATGAAGTCACGGCAATCGAGTTACAACAATACGACAATGGAGTCATGACAATAGAGTCACTACAATTAATTCACTTCACACTCCTAACATCTAGATGGTATCTTTAAGCCCATCTAAATCAAGTCTCTCAACATCCGGATGGCATCTTCAAGCCCATCTCCGATTATACTCTGACTGGATGGTGTCTCCAGTCCCATCTCCGAAAAGTCCCTTCACCATCAGCAAGGGCAAATTTCTTGGTATTCTAGTGTTCAATCCTCTTCCACCTTGAGATTCCGACAGGCACAATCTACATCTTCAAGTGTAAGAAGATTGAATAGGGGCAGCTGTCATACCCCAAAATTTTCCCATCATATTTATTCATATTTCAGTCCCTCTGGCTTTCAAATACTCAAAGATACACAAGAAGGAGGCATGCACTCTCTCTCTCTTAAACAACAACCCTCCAACTAGGGTTTTGCACCTCTCAAGGTAAAATCAGGTTCTGACCCCTCAAGTGGACCTCTTGGCCTCTCACATGATTCAAATAATCCTCATGCCAAGTTTCAAGCTCTGATTCATAGGATTGCTCAGTCAACTACTCAAATGATCAATAGTCGACTAGTTTGACCTAAAAGTCAACTATGGTCAAATTGCAGTCAAAATTCCTGATTTTTGGTCAACATCAACATTCAAATGTTATATTCATCATTTGATCAAGGTTTGATCATGATTCATCAAGGAAAGCTCAGAAATCCTCAAAAGTCCAAGTTTCTAAATTAGGGTTTTGAACCAAAAGTCAACTGAACTTTGATTGATCATATCTCTCTCATATTTTCTCAGAAAAAATCCCCAACCGAAGCCTATTCTCAAGGAAATTTCATTCTCTACAACTTTTATGTCGGGCCCAAGGTCAATAAATGCTTACGCATAAGAGATATGAGCCAAAACATTACAGGTCCTTCTTGAAGATTGCAAAAGCTATTTTTTTCCAGGAGCAATATCATCAAGATAAAATCTCCAAATGGAAAATATGTTCCAAAGTGGCTTTTAGAGGACATCTTGGGCTTTCCAAAAAGTCCTATATCATCTCCTTATGATAAAAATTGAATTAGTTATGGCTTGCACAAGTTGGTCGATTTTTGAGAATTGCATAAAATCCTAATTGGTGATTTTTGTGTTTTTGAGTAATGGGCCTATAACTTTGGGATTTCCACGTGATCATAACCTTATAGGAAGCCCATGAGTCAATCCCCATCTATTTTGTGATTTTATTTTATTTAACTTTGAATTTATTCACATAAAATCAAATTAAATCAAAATAAATTAAATAAACCACAAATAAATCTTGTTTAATGCATGAATCAGAATATAATCAATAAAATAGGATATTGAGGTCCAAGGAACTCATTAAGATTTAATTGGCATGTGATTGAATCAAAAATAGAAGGTTTTTTTCATATATTTTCAATCAAATTTCCATGGGCCAATATATGTGATCTCCTTCCAATATTTTAACCTAATTCATGCTACTATATATACCAAACATGCTCAGAGTTTTAGGGGACGAAAAAAATCAGGTGAAGAGGCTAGGGTTTCAAGAAGAGAGAAAAACATTCAAAGCTAGCGCAACTCGGACATATCTCCAGAGCCATTCTCCTTCCATTCCAGACATCGTTCCTTACTCCAGAGGGCTGTAGCAGGAATTCCCAGTCGTTATCAGAGGACAAGACGCCCAGGATCACACTCCCTCGAGCTTTCCGTTTTCGGTAAGTTTTTTCTCAAACGTGAAACCTCATGTTTTCTCCGTTCCAGTCCATGAAATGTTTACATATATGTTTTTATGAATGTTTAGCCTGATTTTGATGCGTTGGTGATGAAGTTTCACGTAAAAATCTCGATTCGCCATCTTTAGGGCGAAAAGTTTTGGCTTCGGGTTCATGTTTGCAGGTTTTTTTAGGCCATGAAAATATCATCAATGGATTTAGGAGGTCCAAAACATGGGGGAAGGGTACCTTTGGTTATTGGATCGGTCGAATTTTTTTAGTTTTAATTTTCAGGATCTATGGCAACGGAGCCACAACCGTCGCTATAACCCAGGCACCTAATACCACTGCTGGAGGTAGAAGATGATGAGATGTCGCGTGTTCATTCGCCGGTCAACATGAATTTCCTCTTTCTCACTTCCATTGGCTGCGCGTGGGCCCAGATTGATCATAGTTTGACTTTTCCATTTGTTTCATTGATAAATATTTATCTTATTCTTTTCATATATATGTCAACTAATGCGTACAGCACACTTGGTAATTGTGGAAGGATTGTAAATCATAGGGCATGGGTTCGATTCTGCTCAGGGCCTTTAATTTTTACAAATTGTTCACTCACAGATCCAGTACTCACGGCCATCCAGGGTTCATGATGCGCCTTTATTCAGTCACCATTGGATCTTCACTAATTCAAATCTGACGCATCCAAGATGATGCCCCACCCTGAACCCTCAGGATGCATACACACCAGATTGAACGCTATGTTCCTTCCTCTTTTTTATTTATTTAATTCAATTTCTACTATTTATTTATTTATTTATTACTATTTTATTTAATTTTCACCCAAATTCTTTTCTTTTTTCTTTAAAATCCTTTTTACTTAATAATAAAAATATTTCTTCTACTTAAGTAAGATTAAATTTTTTTGTTTATTATTTTTATTTATATATTTAATAATTAACTTAAATTAGATTAATTTAGTTGTTAGTAAAGATGTTTAATTATTTAATTAGGGTTAGGTAATTTAATCGAAAATATATCTTGTCGATTTAATTAATTAGGTTGAAAACCAATAATTAATATTTAGGTTTGTTAACCTCGATTCATTTATAAACCCTAATAGCCTTAGGTTCGCTGGCAGGTGTTGCCCATTAACCCTGATTAACTTGTTCCCCATTTGGGGTTTCGCCTGATTAATTTTAATTTTTGATATGTTACATTATGATTGTTGAGATCTTTAATGCACTAACATTTTTCTTCTTCGTACCTAATTTTCAGGGTTAATCAAAGATCCCCAGCCACGCGTCGTACCAATCGAAAATCTAAGTTTCTAATTATTTTCTCATTTAAATATCATTTTACCTTTATTTTTGCCCTGAGGATCAAAATAGGGTTTACTTCAAATAGTCAATGAATCTCTCCTGCACTCACTCCTATTATTTTCATTTTAAGTTTCAGATCAATCGAGGGTTCAGGAAGATCAAGGCATTCAAAGATGTTTAAAACTAATTATCGCTCCCTTTTATTTTCTGCCTTTTAATTTCCCCCATCCCGCAGGTGTTTATTGTAATAGCGTAGGACTTTTATTTTTCTGCCTTTAATTCCTGCATTTTTAAACTGCGTGGTTAGTAATCTTAGGGAGTGCAAGCCATGAATTGAACATAGAATCACTAACTTTACAAGATAAATGTAATCGAAGTTAACCACGTGATTGTGCACCCACACACCTTTAGGGTAATCCCTCTAGTTTCCTTGTTGCCTTATTACTGTTGCCTTGTTGCCTTATTAATTATGCCTTAAAATAGTCAAGTCCCTCAATTCCGAGGATACCCAAAGCAAAGGTCGCCTTAATCATTGAAATCATCAATCTTGTCCCTCGAAGTTGCCTCGGTAAAACATGATGATTGTCCCAATTGCTAAGTGTCATACCCCAATTTTTGACCTAAGATACCACCTCATATCATTAGCATATGCATCATTTGCATCCCTAACAAATTGCATAGCTTGTGTTTGCTACTTGTGACTCAGCAGGATTTAATCAGGAAATCACTCATCAGTACAAGTAACAATCAATTAGGGTTTTGTTCCCCCTTCATCTCAAATGAACCATCTTCATCAACAATCAACATTTGGTCCTCAGAGATTCATTTCAACAAGCTCAAAGGCTCTGAATCGACTGAATTAGGGTTTTGACTGAAGATAGCACACTCCTGACTTTTGCTCAGGACTTGACCTAATGACTTGGGACATGACCTCAAGACCTCAAGTGCATCATTTTGACCTAATCCATTGGATCATAACATCTCCTACACAAAGATTGATCAGACAAATCCTCAGATCAGGGTTTTGAACTATCAGGGACTGAAATCAGGGATCACATTTGGGAAACCCTAAAAATCCCCAGGAAGTCAATCAAAGGTTTCAATCATCTTCAAATAATCCCTATGACAATATCCAATGAAGATTGTGTCTCAATTCAAGATCCACAGTCATCAATTTCATCAGATCGACAATTAGGGTTTTTGACCTAATTCACTGAACCACTGACTTTTTAATCAGGACATGGTGCCACAACTCAAACCATGGCTCAATATCCTCTAATGCTTCAATGTGATCCATTCATACCATTCATTTGATGAGGGTAGCCTGTTTCATTTGAAATCTCCAGAAACGCGATTCGTCTGAAAAAGTCAACTGTACAAGATCGCCATTGACTTTTGGGGAATTTTGGTTAACCATGACTTTTGAAGTTTTAAATCATCAATATATGATATGAGAAGTTATTTGATCAAGAAAAATCAAGAAAATCAATCAAGAATCAAAAAGTCAAAAGTTTGACTTTCATACTTAGAAAATTTTTCTAAGTGTTTTTCATGGTTTTTTCCAAACTTTGGAGGGGAATAACTCAAAATTTCACCTACAAACTGAAAAAAACTTCCAACATGAAAGTTGTAGATTTTGATCCAATAAACAACTTTGACACATATAAATGTTTTCCATAAGATCAACCATTTAAGAGATATGGAGCTTCAAAGTTGGCATCTTTGGAAAATTTCACTTGAAACTTCATTTTTCTCAAAGTTCATGGATCTTTTTCACCCACTTCCTTAAGGATCTTGAAGAAACTTTCAACTAGGGTTTTGAAGTGTGTAATATGAGCTTTCCAAAATGTCCAAGAGCATGAAAAAATATGGAGTGTAGCTATGGTTTTGAATTTTGCAATTAGAGGTCATTATGCATGAAATTACAAGCCATTTTCACTAAGTTCAATACTATATGGCCTATAATTCAAGCAATGACACACCAAAGCAATGATTGAATGATATTTTCTGATTTGAGATCAGAATGGAAAGAGATAAGAAGCTTGGCCAAAATAACCATGGTTTAGTTACTTTAACCATTTGCATTTAATGTGAAAGATTCCATTTTATCTCTTAAGCCAAATCATCATTCTTGATCAACTTGCAAGAGCTTTGTATTCAGAAACTTTGGCCTATAAATAGAGGTCATTTCCACTCTTCAATTCACACCAAAACCTCATAATCATAGGTTTTCTCTCTTCTTTCTTAAGTTGCAAGTTTCATGAGTTTCAAAGAGGGAGAATTGCAATTTCCATCTCTTGCAATTTCTGGCCAAAGTGAGCGTTCTAACATCTCATAAACATCAAATGTGATGTGTTTGATCCATCCACACACCCCAAAAACACCTAAATCTCAGAATCACTCTTCAACCACCATGTTTGCATAAAGAGAGCCTTATCATGCCAAAATTCACACTAGCCCATATCTGTCCAAGTTAATCATCCAAACACATTCCATATATCATATATGAGCTATACCAATCATCATCCATGATCTGAAACACCTCCATCATCAAATTCGATCCTCACTCCAAGCAACTGCAGATCGGGTCTCATGGCTATGCTCAGATGAATTCAGTTCACTCCAAGCATCCAGACATGTTCCATAATCACCATTGAAGCTATCCAGATCATTGCAAAGCATCTGTAACACCTCTACTGAAGAATTCAATCTCCACTTTGGCCGTTTTTGAAGGTAAGCCTCATGAACTTCAAACTCATACTTGCACGCATCATAAATGAAATGTGAGCATACCATCTTGTTTCTGCACCTATGAGGATCATTAACCCTCAATCAATTGCATCTTAACTTGCACATACACGATTTTAGAATGAATCATAGAATTAGGGTTCTTCGTGTTCATCAGAGAATCAATGGCCTTAGGGTTAAAATAAATGAAATTAAATGCTATCATCATGTTCCTCGTCCAAAACCGAGCAAGATAGACCCTTTACTTGATCAATTTGGTTCAGTTTCAAGAATTTTCAAAATCAAATGGGGATGGTGTTCTTGGCGCCATTTTCTGTTCAGAAATTTCAAATGTTAATTTTCAAATATAATTAAATGGAGTTGTTATAGTAACAAGCTGCGCGCGCAGCTGGGTTGGCAAGTGTTTTGGCTGGTGAACACAAGGGCGTGGGTTCAAGTCTTAGTGAAGACAAAACCATTTTTTTAATCACTTATTTTGTTCATTATTTTTCACAAATTCATCCTTTAATTTAACCAATCAAATCAACTTATTTTTGATTCATTTTTTACACACCTCTTATTTAATATACATATTTTGACAATATCAAAAAAAATCACAAAAAAAGATTTATTTAATATGCTTTTAATTAGGTTTAAAGTGATACATTTTTAAGTGTTTTTAAATACTTTAAATATTGTTTTTCATTTAATTTTTAACCTAATCACTTGTAAATATTTTTTGTGATCAAACCCTAATCATTTAGGTCTTAATTGAGTATTGAAACTTGTTTTAACTTAATTAAGTTGTTTTCTTTCAAATTCAAATCGTTTTAAGACGAGCAATCGCGATTCTTTTTCAAAACGATAAACCACTTCTTTTTTAAATCCTTTTTGATTAATCAATCGATTTTCAAAATGAAGTGGGGCCTCTCGAATATTAGAGAGTGTAAGTACCATTTCTTTTCTTTTTGTACAGTTTTTTAAACAATAAAACTTTTTTTCAAAATAAAATCATTTCAAACAATTTTCAAAACAGTTTTCAAATCATTTTCAAATCATTTTCAAAACTTCAAAGAAACAAAACTTTTCAAAAATACCACGGGCCTCCATGTAGGTATAAGTCCCAAGCCCCTTTTGTACATACCCATTCCAGTACATGAAATTAGGTATTTCATTGTACACACACATTTTTGTACATATCTCAATCTGTGTTTTTTAAACTTTGAATAACAAACCAAAAATGAAGGTTTCTTTAAATCTTCCCAAAAATACCATGGGCCTCCATGTAGGTATAAGTCCCAAGCCCTTTTGTAAATACCGGTTTACATAGCTTTGAATAAACTCAAGTGGACCTCTCCCCGAGTATGAGTCCCGAGCCCTGTGTATACAAATGGATCATGCTTACAGGTATATTTCCTTCATAAACTCCATTATATACACATACTTTGTCATATATATGTGCTTGTTCATACTTGTTCATGTTTGTTCATACTTGTTCATGTTTGTTCATATGTGTGATATGTGTGCTTATTCAACTTAGTACAACACTAGGTTCCCCATAGCCTCCTATTGGGCTTCGTGCAAAGAATCTCCCTAGTTTAGGTTAGGACATAGAGTATGGTTTCCCGGTGAAATCGCTCTAAGAGCTCAAACCAACTATACCATGCCTCCCCTTGGGCTTTGTACAAACGAGTGACCCTCCCATAGCCTCCTCTTGGGCTTACAATGCAAGGACCCTGGATTGTCCCTCCCATAGCCTCCTCTTGGGCTTACAATGCAAGGACCCTCGGATAGCCTCCTCTTGGGCTTCGTACAAGGACCCACGGGCTTCTTATAAGCATCCCCAATATCCAAATCAAATACCCTAGGAGATTAGACATTTATCATCTCTATGATAGGAGTATCTCTTCTATATCATCACAAGCAATCAATCAATCAATCAATCAAACTTTTTTTTGCCACAAGGCTGGCTAATCAATCAAACTGTTTTACCACCGTACTGGATGATTAATCAAAGTTTTTGTCACAAGGCTGACTTCATTGAAACTTTTGCCACAAGGCTGGCTGATTAATCAAAACTTTTTGTCACAAGGCTGACTTCATTGAAAGTTTTTGCCACAAGGCTGGTTAAACAACAAAAACATCTTTATCATTCTAAGCACCCTAAGTGGCATGGCCCCGGGCTTATAATGAAAAGATTTTCAAACAAAAATCAAACAGATGTATGTGATGATATAGATTAGATACATCGAACATTTAGATGACATTTGTCTCTTTTCCTTTGCTTCCACTAGCATAAGTGGGAACTACGATTGCTCTGACTTTCTCAACATCCCTTTGAGAATACGTAGGCACAAAGTCGATCCTTGGCGAGCAAAACAAAACAAAAAACCACTCAAACCTTAGCACCCGTAGACCCCGAGCTACAGATGCTCTGATTCCCTCTAAGGGATATGTATGCAGAGGATCGCGATGATCTTTGCGAGCATAATCAAACAAACACCTTAGGTCCCACCTATTTCACAAGAACCTCCACCACAACAAGAATGGAATAAACAAAACAAAGAAACCTATAGAGTACTATAGATACGTTGGGTGCTAATACCTTCCCTTCGTATAACCAACCCTCTTACCCGGAATTTCTCCCCCACTTTTTAGGTTATTGCAGCTTTTTTCCTTTTCCTACTTTGGAAACAATAAAAAGTTTGGTCGGTACAAAAGAAAAATCATTTTTTGAGCACTCGAGCCCAAAGAAGGCATCAGGTGTCTCATCCCGAAAAAGGACGAACGATTTTTCCCCGCGACAGAAAAATGGCGACTTCACTGGGGAGAAGTACTTTTTGTTGTTTCCAAAGAAAGGGTTATTTCTATTTGTTTTGTTTTTATTTTATTTACATGTGTGGTTCCTTGGTCCTGTTACTTGTGTGATTCTGTTACAAGTGATACATTATGGACAAATCCTAACCCGGATTAAGTACACATAAGAATTAGGTGGAGGGTATAGTCATGTATGGCATACAAGGAGTTCAGTCCTTAAAAAGTCAGCATGAGAATCCTTCCGCTCAGTGGAGGTTCCTTGTTGGTAGTATATGTTTAGCAAGTTCAGTTGCGAAGACATTATTGCTTTCATTGAACTGTAGAAGCTGAGTTGGCTGTAGAACCCCAACCCATCCTGGCCTTATTAGGTTGTGGTGCAGAAACTATTCAGGTGTAGACTTGGATTAGTTGTCATGCGGAGAACCACACTCAGACGAGTTTTTCTTGAGAATATTGCTGGCTCACAAGTTCAGTTGTGCAAGCCGGTAATATCCGAAAGAAAAATGTGGACTCTGACGTATCAGTAGAACATGTTTTGCAGGTGATAAACCCTAGTACTATCCCATGTTTGGTTCTCTGACCTCATGCTCGTGACGCTGGACCGTTGAACTTGTGTGTGTTACCATGTTTGTAGTACCATGTTTGCGTTACCATGTTTGAACTACCATGTTTGCTTTACCATGTTTGAATATGTGGCATCCATGCATCCATGCATTCATACATTCATTAAAAAACCCATCTTTTTCCATAAAAACATGATTTTTCCAAAAAAAAATTTAGAAATTTTCCTTGCAAACATTATAGGATTAAGTTATGGAATGGGTAAAAAGGCATACCAAGAAGTACGGTTTCAAAGCTCCTAATGTAGAAAGACTGAAAGAGTTAGCATCTTTTGTACAAGATCCTTCTGATTTTAGGAAAAGCCATGGAAAGCTTTTGCCTATCTTGAACACTCATGTTGATGAAGGACTTCTCAAAACTCTGGTTCAGTTCTATGATCCCGTCTACCGGTGTTTCACCTTTCCAGACTATCAGTTGGTACCAACCTTGGAAGAATATGCCAATCTTTTGGGTATTCCTGTGTCTGACAAAATACCTTTCAATGGTTTGGAAGCCATTCCTAAGTCACCAGCCATTGCAGCAGGTATCCACTTGAAGAAATCTGAAATAGAAAGTAATTGGACTACCAAAGGAAACCTTCCGGGTTTGACTTCGCAGTTTCTAATAAAGAAAGCTTTTGATTTCATTGACACTGGTAGCATGATAGCTTTTGAAGCTGTATTAGCCTTGCTCATCTATGGGTTGGTTCTGTTTCCCAACATCAACGACTTTGTTGATATCAACGCCATAAAGATCTTTCTGAATGGAAATCCTGTTCCGACTTTGCTTGGTGACATGTATTTCTCTATTCATCACAAAAATCGCCAAGGTGGTGGAATCATTGTATGTTGTGCACCTCTTTTGTACAAATGGATTGTTTCACACTTACCTAAGTCTCCTATTTTCACGGAAAACCGAGAAGGTTTGCATTGGCCTCGAAGACTTATGTCCCTTACTAATAATGATATCCATTGGTATGCTCTGGCTCGCTGCGGCACAGAAATCATTGATAGTTGTGGAGAATTCGCCAATGTACTCCTCATTGGTACACAAGGAGGAATTAACTACAATCCGGTCCTAGCCCGACGACAACTCGGGTATGCAAATTCAGTTAAACCTGTTGGTCTCGCAGTGGAAAGCTACTTCTACCAAGAAGGGGAGGATCCTCAAGGGTTGAAAACAAGAATGGTGAGAGCTTGGTACGACGTCCGATGGAAAGGAAAAGGTGAGATAAGGAACTGCATTGCTACGAACGCCTACACCAGCTGGGTGAAGAAAAGAGCAAAGGAGTTTCGAATGCCTTATGATTATGAAAAACCCATGTTCCCTGTAGTGTCTCAACTACCCAATGTTCCCATTAACACTGTAGAAGAGTACCAGGAAATCTTAGCCAAGATAAGGTTAGAAAAGGACTCTTGGGAAGAAAAGTTTCGTAAAGTTGATGAGGAAAATAGGAAGTTGAAGAAAAGGGTGAAAGATCACGAAGAAACTCTCTATTATCAGGATGGATGGCTCATGAGCAAAGATGAGAAGATCCGTCGGAAAGACGCCGCAATCAGAAGATACATCAAAGAAAGCAAGAAAAATCCTGAAGCCTCGACAAGCAACGCTCCGATGCCTGACAATTGGAAGAATGTTGTTGACAAGCTGAGAGCTGAAAAGGCCGAGTTGAAAGCTTACTATGGGAAAGAAATCATGAAGCTCAAGCTGCACAACGCATTTGGTTCTTCGTCTGATGAAGATGTTTAGGATTTGTTTAGATTTTCATGTATCATTTGATTCTGTAAGGAGCTACGCTCCAATGTTGTAACATTTCCCATTATTTCAATAAAAGAATTGTTTGTGTTCAAATGTTTGCAAGGAAATAATCTTTAAAATGTTTGGAAAAATCATAAATTTCTTTTTGCATACATCATTCTGCATATCGAGTCTGTTGTATAGAGTCTCATCTTTTGGATCTTTCTCCAATAGATCGTCAAGCTGTCGCGTCTCAAAGTTTCTCGACCGCGCTCGCAATCAGATCACAGATACAATACTCGTTCAAGCAGAAGAAGAGTAATGGAACACTCTGAACAAGAGAATATTGAGCTCCGTGGTACAGTGACCACCCTTCAGGAAAAGTTGGAAAGTCTCACTACTCTGGTTGACTCTTTAATGGCCGCACAGAATCAGCCGCCACCACCCAACAGTCAAGCAGCGGTAACATCTGAAGTCACTACTCCAGTTTCTACAGTTGCATTCAGCATTCCATCTTTCTCCATGCCAGAAGGTTGGGGCCCGCCTTTCAGTTTTGGTACAAGTTTCCGCCATAATTTCTCTGGGGTTCAAACAGCTACAACTGAAGCACCTGCTGCACAAGGTTCAGCATTTATTCCACATTCAGGGGTAACTTTTTCCCAAATCACTATGGCACTTTCTCAACCCACTATGACAGTTCCGACCCCTACGGTTCACACTGTTCCTTATGATGGCAATGAGATTTATCATGATCAAGGTGATAGCACAAATCAGCGTAACCTTGTGGAAGATCTCCAAGAACAGTTCAACAAGATTCAACTGGAAGTCAAAGCTATTCGTGGCAAAGATTTGTTTGGAAAGAATGCCCAGGAGCTATGTTTGGTTCCCAGTGTACAAATACCAGCTAAATTCAAGGTCCCAGACTTTGAGAAGTACAGAGGTAGTTCTTGTCCACAAAGTCATCTCGTGATGTATGCCAGAAAGATGTCTACTTATGCAGATAATCATCAGTTGCTTATCCATTACTTTCAAGACAATTTGACTGGTGCCGCACTGAAGTGGTACACAGGCTTGGATAGCACTAATATTCGAACATTCAATGACCTAGGTGAGGCCTTTGTCCGACAATACAAGTATAACTCGGATATGGCTCCGGACAGAGATCAGCTTCGGTCCATGGCTCAGAAAGACCATGAAGCTTTCAAAGAATATGCCCAACGATGGAGAGAAACTGCTGCTCAGATTAATCCACCGTTAAAAGAGAAAGAGATGACAAAGATCTTCTTGAATACTCTCAGTCCCTTTTATTATGAACGCATGATTGCTAGTGCTCCAAGTGATTTCACCGAAATGGTAAACATGGGGATGCGTCTAGAAGAAGGGGTCCGAACCGGACGTCTAACTAAAGAAGGTGGATCTTCGAGTGGAACCAAAAAGTTCGGAAGTGGTTTCCCAAAGAAGAAAGAACAAAGTGTTGACATGGTGTCCCAAGGGAAGCCAAGAGGAAACGTCAATCGTCGACAACAGATTGCTGCTATTGCGCCAGTCGTTAATACAGCGCCAAATCCGGGATTTACCCCGCAGTTTCAACAACAACAGCCTCGACAACAGGCTCAACAACTTAACAACAATCAGAATCGTGTGCAAAGAGCTCCACAGTTTGATCCGATTCCGATGACCTATACAGAATTGTACCCTGCTTTGATTGAAAAAGGTCTCGTTCAAACTAGAGCACCACCACCAGTACCTGAGAAACTCCCATGGTGGTACAAAGCTGAGGTCTCATGCCCTTATCATCAAGGAGCACCTGACCATGATCTTGAGCATTGCATAGCTTTGAGATATGAAGTTCAGAGGTTGGTTAGATCTAATCTCCTCTCTTTCAGAAATTTGAATCCAAATGTGCAAGAAAATCCGCTGCCCAATCATGGAGGGCATGTTGTAAACATGGTGTATGGATGTCCTGGTCCATATCGAGTCTATAATATCAATTTCTCAAGAGCAGATTTGGTACAAATGCACGCCACTCTCTGTCGAGGGCAGAATTTTCGCCAGCATCAATACGGTTCCTGTAGAATATGTTGTGTGGATCCTCACGGGTGTTCGATTGTGAGAAGAGATCTCCAAGTTTTGCTAGATAATGGTACTATTGAGATCTACAGAAATAGGGATGAAAATGAAGTTAACATGATAGGATGTTATCCGCATGAGCTTTTAGTCTCAGATATCAACTCGGAAATGCCTACAGTTAACGTCATCGTTCCTCATTTCAACATGCCTGAGCGCATAGAAGTTACTTACAACAAGCCAAGGGTTCCTGTTGCTCCTTTGATCATTTGTCTACCTGGACCTGTTCCTTATGGCTCTGACAAGGCAATTCCATACAACTACAATGCAACAATGATAAAGGATGGACAAGAAGTTCCTTTACCAACTCTCTCATCTGTCGTAAACATCGCTGATGTGAGTCGAGTAACAAGAAGTGGACGTGTGTATACTCCACTACCTCCAAAGCAGCCTGTTGCTCCTGTAACTGGGCAAAATCCTGTTAATACACCAGTGGGGAATCCTGTGGAAACTCTTGTCAGTAATACAAACACTGATATTGGTCAATCCAGTGGAACCAATGTCAATCCAGATTTTGATGAAATTTTGAAGCTTATCAAAAGAAGTGAATACAAGATTGTGGATCAGCTTATGCAGACTCCTTCAAAAATCTCAATACTTTCATTGCTGTTAAACTCAGAAGCCCACAGGGAAGCCCTGATGAAGGTCTTGGATCAGGCTTTTGTAGATCATGATGTGACTGTTGACCATTTTGATGGGATAATAGCCAACATAACTGCTTGCAACAATTTAAGCTTCTGTGATGAAGAACTCCCCGAGGAGGGCAGAAATCACAATCTTGCTTTGCACATTTCTATGAACTGTCAGTCAGACTCTTTGTCCAATGTGTTGGTAGACACCGGATCTTCCTTGAATGTGATGCCAAGGACGACTCTTGCTCGCTTGTCTTACCAAGGAATGCCTATGAAGTTCAGTGGTGTAGTTGTCAAAGCATTTGATGGATCGCGAAAATCTGTTATCGGCGAAGTCAACCTTCCCATGACAATTGGTCCACATACATTTCAAATCACTTTCCAGGTCATGGACATTCAAGCTGCTTATAGCTGTCTGTTAGGACGACCATGGATCCACGAAGCAGGGGCAGTAACTTCTACGCTCCATCAAAAGTTAAAATTTGTAACAAATGGAAAATTGGTAATAATAAGTGGAGAACAAGCCTTGATGGTGAGCCATTTATCTAATTTCTCTTTCATCAGTGCTGATGATGTGGAAGGAACTCAGTTCCAAGGTCTCTCTTTAGAAGACGAATCTTCCAAGAAGAAAGCATCGATCTCTTCTTACAAAGAGGCAGTGAAAGTAGTGAAAGATGGAACTACCACTGGCTGGGGGCAAGTTGTGATCCCTACCAAGAATGAAACTAGAGCAGGTCTCGGATGTTCACCAACATCCTCAAACTGCACCAAGAAGGATGAAATCCTTCGTCCGATCAAAGAAACGTTCCATAGTGGAGGGTTCCTTAACCCAATTCCTCAAGAGGTTAATGTCCTTATTGAAGAATGCATTGAAGAAGGTCTACCTGATCCTGAAGAAGAATGGAAATGTTATCTCAATGACTCGGGATACATATCTCAGGAAGAACCATATCCTCCTTCAGAGAAAACAAGCGCTAAAGAAATTCCGCCTATTCCTGTAGAGGTTTGGGACACCTTGGGACAACCAAGTGGAAAATTTGATTATATGGTGAAATACACTGCACCTGAAAGTTACAAGATTGCGATTGAGGATATCCAACCAACTGGATGGGGAGATTCCTTCGAATATAATAGTCAACCAGAAGAGGCTTATCAGCCCTGTCAATTTCCTCAGCAGCTTGAAATTACTGAAGGTTTCAGCTTCAATGCATCTGCCAAGGTTCATAATCCTGAAGATGGTTATTATCACGTAAATGCCATTTTTGAAGATGAAGGGGGAGATGGCCCCGCAACTGACTCGGAAAGTGTCGCTGACAATGAGTCTCTTCATCCTAAAGATTGGGAATTACATCCTGAAGATTCTGAAGATTGTGACTCATCTTATGCTCTTCAAGAAATAGAAGAAGACCGTTTCAACTCTACAAAGAACAAGGTTGACAAACCAGGACCTTCAAATCCTGCTCGACCAGCGGTCAATGTCAAAACTGAAGATAATTCTGGGGAGAATTTTCCTGAATACATAATGCACAGAGGAGTTCGTTGCTACTGGAAGGCTGTCGACGTTCCGAATGTTGTTCGCCGCTCAAAGTAATCACCTCGCTGTTATTTTGACCTCCTGCCTTGCCCAAAGCAGAGAGATGTTTTATAGGGCTTTGCTTTTAAATGTTCTGCCCAAATAACTTTGTGTATAGGGCTTTGTTTTAAAAGTTTCCCTCTTTGTCCTGCCCAAGACAAATGAGTTTGTGTTTAGGGCTTTGTTTCAAAAATGAATCATAAATAAAGTGTCATTTTGAATTCCCTACATTATATGTTTTATTTTTGCTTTTTCTGGAAATGGTAATCCTAAAAAACCAAAATAAAAAAAAACTTTTCAAAAAAAAATCTGCATACACTCTTGCATTCATAAATTTTCTGAAATAAATATAAATCACATGTGCAGATTTACTATTGATAAACCCATTGAATGCAATAACCCTATGCCCTCTCCCAACTTTGAGTTTCCTGTGTTCGAAGCCGAAGAAGAGGAAGAAGAGGAGATCCCGGACGAGATCTCTCGATTACTTAAGCACGAGGAAAGAGCCATTCTGCCTCACAAAGAGCCTTTAGAAAAGATCAATTTGGGTTCTGAAGAAGACAAAAAAGAAGTGACCATTGGATCGCTGCTTGATGCTGATATCAAGAGTAAGTTGACAGACCTTCTCAAAGAATATGTTGACGTGTTTGCCTGGTCCTACCAAGACATGCCTGGGTTGGATACCAATATTGTTCAGCATTACTTGCCATTGAAGCCAGAATGTCCGCCAGTTAAGCAGAAATTGCGAAGGACTCACCCTGATATGGCTAACAAGATCAAAGTGGAGGTTCAAAAGCAACTCGACGCAGGTTTTCTAGTCACCTCTGAGTATCCTCAATGGTTGGCCAACATAGTGCCAGTTCCGAAGAAAGATGGCAAAGTCAGAATGTGTATTGACTACCGTGACCTGAATAAGGCCAGTCCAAAAGATGACTTTCCCTTACCACATATCGACATGCTGGTTGATAACACCGCTAAGTTCAACGTCTTTTCCTTCATGGACGGGTTCTCCGGTTATAATCAGATTAAGATGGCTCCTGAAGACATGGAGAAGACATCTTTCATCACCCCATGGGGTACATTTTGCTACAAAGTGATGCCGTTTGGATTAAAGAATGCAGGTGCAACTTACCAAAGGGCAATGACTACTCTCTTTCATGACATGATGCATAAAGAAATCGAAGTTTATGTGGACGACATGATAGCCAAGTCCAGCACAGAAGAAGAACATATTGAATACCTTTTGAAATTGTTTCAACGACTAAGGAAATATCAGCTTCGCTTGAATCCTAACAAATGTACTTTTGGGGTTAGATCTGGAAAACTCTTGGGTTTCATTGTCAGCCAAAGAGGTATTGAAGTAGATCCCGACAAAGTCAGAGCTATTCAAGAGATGCCTGCACCAAAAACTGAAAAGCAAGTAAGAGGATTTCTCGGACGATTGAACTATATCTCCAGATTTATCTCTCAAATGACTGCTACTTGTGGGCCAATTTTCAAGCTTCTCCGCAAAGATCAAGGGGTTGTATGGACTGAAGATTGCCAGAAAGCGTTCGACAGTATCAAAGAATACCTGTTAGAACCACCGATATTGATTCCTCCAGTTGAAGGAAGACCATTAATCATGTACCTTACCGTGTTAGAAGAATCCATGGGTTGTATGCTTGGACAACAAGATGAAACCGGTAAGAAGGAGCATGCCATCTATTACTTGAGTAAGAAATTCACAGACTGTGAGTCTCGTTACTCCATGCTCGAAAAAACATGTTGTGCTT
This sequence comes from Vicia villosa, assembly GCF_029867415.1. Taxonomy (NCBI): domain Eukaryota; kingdom Viridiplantae; phylum Streptophyta; class Magnoliopsida; order Fabales; family Fabaceae; genus Vicia; species Vicia villosa. Next base: position 121,134 of record NW_026706580.1, read on the forward strand.
TGGCTTGGGCTTCAAAACGTCTCCGCCAATACATGATCAACAATACTACTTGGTTAATCTCCAAAATGGATCCGATCAAGTACGTCTTTGAAAAGCCTGTCTTAATAGGAAGGATTGCCCGATGGCAAATGCTGTTATCCGAATATGACATTGAATACCGTGCTCAAAAAGCAGTCAAAGGAAGCATTCTCGCCGATCACTTGGCGCATCAACCAATTAATGAATATCAATCTCTCAAGTTTGACTTTCCTGATGAAGATGTCTTATACTTGAAAATGAAAGATTGTGACGAACCATTACCTGAAGAAGGTCCTGATCCTAGATCAAGATGGGGCCTAATTTTTGATGGAGCAGTAAACGCTTTTGTCAATGGAATTGGGGCAATCATCATCACTCCCAAGGGTACTCATATCCCATTCTCCGCCAGATTGCTATTTGATTGCACCAACAACATCGCAGAATATGAAGCTTGTATCATGGGTCTCGAAGAAGCCATTGACTTAAGGATCAAGATCCTTGACATATATGGAGATTCAGCCCTCGTGATCAACCAAATCAAAGACAAATGGGAAACTTTCCACCCCGGCTTGATTCCTTACAGAGATTATGCAAGACGTCTGTTGACTTTCTTCAACAAGGTGGAATTGCATCATATACCTCGAGATCAGAATCAAATGGCAGATGCCTTGGCTACTCTATCTTCCATGTTCAAAGTCAATCATTGGAACGATATGCCTACAGTCAGAATTACGCGCCTTGAAAGGCCCGCCTATGTGTTTGCAACTGAAGCAGTCATCGATGATAAACCGTGGTTCCACGACATCAAACGCTTCCTTCAAACTCAAGAATACCCGCTTGGGGCATCAAACAAAGATAAGAAAACTCTAAGGAGACTTTCTGGCAGTTTCTTCCTGAACGGAGATGTGCTATACAAAAGAAACTTCGACATGGTTTTGCTCAGATGCGTGGACAGACACGAAGCAGACATGTTAATGCATGAAGTGCATGAAGGGTCCTTTGGAACTCATTCAAATGGGCATGCAATGTCCAAGAAAATCTTAAGAGCAGGATACTATTGGTTGACAATGGAATCTGACTGTTATAAACATGTGAAGAGATGTCACAAGTGCCAGATCTACGCAGATAAGATCCATGTGCCACGGACTCTACTCAACGTTCTCTCATCTCCATGGCCTTTCTCCATGTGGGGTATCGACATGATTGGAATGATCGAACCAAAAGCTTCAAACGGTCATCGTTTCATCTTAGTAGCAATTGATTACTTCACCAAATGGGTCGAAGCAGCATCTTACGCCAACGTTACAAGACAAGTGGTTGTGAGGTTTATCAAGAATAACATCATTTGCCGATATGGTGTTCCCAGCAAGATCATTACTGACAATGGTTCAAACTTGAATAACAAAATGATGAAAGAATTGTGTGAGGAATTCAAGATTGAGCATCATAACTCTTCTCCTTACAGACCAAAAATGAACGGCGCCGTTGAAGCTGCCAACAAGAACATTAAGAAGATTGTCCAGAAAATGGTCGTCACTTACAAAGACTGGCATGAGATGCTGCCATTTGCTTTACATGGGTACCGTACTTCAGTGCGTACTTCAACAAGGGCAACTCCCTTTTCTCTAGTATACGGCATGGAAGCTGTGCTCCCCGTAGAAGTTGAAATTCCATCAATGAGAGTCCTCATTGAGACCAAGTTATCAGAGGCTGAATGGTGTCAAAACAGATACGATCAATTGAACTTAATCGAAGAAAAACGTATGACTGCTCTATGCCATGGACAGTTATACCAAGCAAGGATGAAACAAGCCTTCAACAAAAAGGTTCGACCTCGTGAATTTCGAGAAGGCGACCTCGTGCTTAAAAAGATCTTGTCTTTTCAACCAGATTCTAGGGGCAAATGGTCTCCTAATTACGAAGGCCCGTATGTTGTCAAAAGAACATTTTCTGGCGGCGCCATGACTCTTGCAACCATGGATGGTGATGAACTCCCACATCCTGTGAATGCTGATGCAGTCAAGAAATACTTTGTCTAAAAAAATACAAAAGAACAGCTCGGTAAGTCGAAAACCCGCAAAGGGCGACTTAGGCAAAAATGAGCGTCTCGGTGGACTGAAAACCCGAAAGGGCGGTCCAGGCAAAAATTAGAGACAATAAACAGAAAAAATTCATCCTGGTAGATTGAAAACCTGAAAGGGCAATCTAGGCAAAAATTAAGGATTTATGACAAAGTAACTGCATCAGTCCATACTTCGTCACCTGAGGAGTCTTTCTCATCAAAGGATCTTCAAACAAATCATTGTCAATCTGAAGCGACAAGCACAGTTGGAACTCAAAGTTGTTAGGGGGAATAGTGGTTATTGCTTTCAATGTAGCCTTTTCCGCATAATTACCATTTCCAACTTTTGTAAATACTCCATGGAATCACGCCTTTAGCTGATTACCATCCTATTAAATAAATTTGAGCCTTGTGCCCACTTGTTTGCAATCTCTAATTTCTTTTAGCTTGCAAAATGACGCTTTAATTGTGTTATTCACTTTTGAAACACAAAAAAGAAAAATAAGTTTTAAATGAATTTACTTCACTTTTCTTTTTCAAAATAAAAGCAAAACTTTCCTTTGAGTTGTGAACAACAGAAGGAACATCAACAGCTATCTCCATAGGATAAATCAAAGATTATGATAGGAAAAGCTCTTCTATCCCCAGTGAAGAAGCTCTTCTATCCCCAATGAAGAAGCTCTTCTATCCCCAGTGACGAAGATTTTCCATCTCCAGTGAAGAAGTTCTTCCATCTCAATAAGAAAAGATGCTCATCTTCCCCAGAGAAGTTTAAAGCACGCAGCATCATTCATCACCCGTGCTATCTACAACGCGTTGAAAAACATTTGCCAAGTATCTGGTTGTATTGCGACGTCGGTCCTTCTCCAGTATATACTCCTCTGTCTGTCAGTATCGTCAGCATGCATGTTACATTCATGACATTCATATTTGCATCATTTATGCATTCTTGCATTTTTCAATGTATGTTTTAAAATCACTTGTTTAGGATATATCTATCCTCAAAAAAAAAAAAAAAAAAGAAAAAAAAAAGAAAAAGAAAGAAAAAAAAACAAAGCAGATATGGGCGTGTCAGTAGGTTGTCACCCATAAGCAGAAAGAACATCTTCTTTCTCCAGTTCCCCACTGAGATCATTCCTCGTGGAAGAAGGTTGCTTTAGTTTCTCCTCTCAAAACAAAGGAGAAAATCCCCATTCGAGTTCATTCCTCATGGGTACAAAGTCTTGTTTGACTGTGTCTTTCCAATTCATTCATGGTTAGAACCCTGTCTTTACCAAAGATTCAAATTCCGATTCTCCAAATAGAGTCAAGAAAAATTGAACAATAAGCAATAGCCTCATCATCTGAGCAGCTTATGTCTCTTCCAAAAGTTTTTTCCTCTCAAGGAAATCAATCATGAAGACCATTTGACAATCAGGGCCTTATTACTGTTCACAAGGCTGAATAACCAGTAATTTCCCTAGCAAAGTCTCCAGAAATCATTTTATCACTTGGCTGATAATTGATCATGTCTTCAAAACCGCTATCACGAGGCTGGTAGTCGGTAACCTTTTGTTCTGGTTATATTATTAACATGTCTATCACAAGGCTGATAGTCGGTAATATTAACCGAACCTTTGAAACTATTTTTACCTTGTCAAGTCTATCACAATGCTGATAGTCGGTAATACAGTTTCATATCTTTCGCCTTCGCATTATTAAACAAGTCTATCCCTGTGCTGATAGTCGGTAATGTCGATAGGAAAGCTTTTCTTACAAAGCTATCATTCCCCGGTGAAGCATACACTTGCTTTCCCGAAAAGAAAAAAAAACGGATTCTCTTCCTAAAACGGATTGAGACATCCTTCCCGATCTCTTTTCCCCAGCGGAGTCAGTTCTTGATATCCCTCGGTAAAGATATCCTTGCATCATTCGCAATTTTGGTATCTTAGGTCCAAAATTCGCGTCTTCTGATATTTAAGTCTCTTCCACCCTATCAAAACGAAGATTTTCAATCTTCATGTCTCAGGTTGAAGAAACTTAAATAGGGGCATCTGTCATACCCCAATTTTTGACCTAAGATACCACCTCATATCATTAGCATATGCATCATTTGCATCCCTAACAAATTGCATAGCTTGTGTTTGCTACTTGTGACTCAGCAGGATTTAATCAGGAAATCACTCATCAGTACAAGTAACAATCAATTAGGGTTTTGTTCCCCCTTCATCTCAAATGAACCATCTTCATCAACAATCAACATTTGGTCCTCAGAGATTCATTTCAACAAGCTCAAAGGCTCTGAATCGACTGAATTAGGGTTTTGACTGAAGATAGCACACTCCTGACTTTTGCTCAGGACTTGACCTAATGACTTGGGACATGACCTCAAGACCTCAAGTGCATCATTTTGACCTAATCCATTGGATCATAACATCTCCTACACAAAGATTGATCAGACAAATCCTCAGATCAGGGTTTTGAACTATCAGGGACTGAAATCAGGGATCACATTTGGGAAACCCTAAAAATCCCCAGGAAGTCAATCAAAGGTTTCAATCATCTTCAAATAATCCCTATGACAATATCCAATGAAGATTGTGTCTCAATTCAAGATCCACAGTCATCAATTTCATCAGATCGACAATTAGGGTTTTTGACCTAATTCACTGAACCACTGACTTTTTAATCAGGACATGGTGCCACAACTCAAACCATGGCTCAATATCCTCTAATGCTTCAATGTGATCCATTCATACCATTCATTTGATGAGGGTAGCCTGTTTCATTTGAAATCTCCAGAAACGCGATTCGTTTGAAAAAGTCAACTGTACAAGATCGCCATTGACTTTTGGGGAATTTTGGTTAACCATGACTTTTGAAGTTTTAAATCATCAATATATGATATGAGAAGTCATTTGATCAAGAAAAATCAAGAAAATCAATCAAGAATCAAAAAGTCAAAAGTTTGACTTTCATACTTAGAAAATTTTTCTAAGTGTTTTTCATGGTTTTTTCCAAACTTTGGAGGGGAATAACTCAAAATTTCACCTACAAACTGAAATAAACTTCCAACATGAAAGTTGTAGATTTTGATCCAATAAACAACTTTGACACATATAAATTTTTTCCATAAGATCAACCATTTAAGAGATATGGAGCTTCAAAGTTGGCATCTTTGGAAAATTTCACTTGAAACTTCATTTTTCTCAAAGTTCATGGATCTTTTTCACCCACTTCCTTAAGGATCTTGAAGAAACTTTCAACTAGGGTTTTGAAGTGTGTAATATGAGCTTTCCAAAATGTCCAAGAGCATGAAAAAATATGGAGTGTAGCTATGGTTTTGAATTTTGCAATTAGAGGTCATTATGCATGAAATTACAAGCCATTTTCACTAAGTTCAATACTATATGGCCTATAATTCAAGCAATGACACACCAAAGCAATGATTGAATGATATTTTCTGATTTGAGATCAGAATGGAAAGAGATAAGAAGCTTGGCCAAAATAACCATGTGTTATACCCCAAAATTTGCCCACATATTTTTCAAGGAAACTCCAATCTGGAAATTAAGGGTCTCATATAATCATGGATTTTTATTTCAACAAATATCCTGACATATGAAATACTTAGTTTTTAGAATTTTTCTTATACAGTAATTTGGCTTGCAGTTGAATTTATTCTTACGCAAACGCCAAATACTGTTTATTACTTCACACATGCTATTTATTTATTTACAGATAAATGGTACTGACACAATTGGTACAGAGTTAAATCTTTTTGCAGGCGCAGAATCAAAAACTCAGACTGTACTGGTAACAAGTAGATTATTATTATCTTTTGTTTCCCACTAATTTTTGTACTATATTCCATTATTTGCAAAAATCTTTTCAAATCTCTTTTTTCAAAAATCAAATCTCTCCTTTTTCCAACACTATCATACACTTTCTTTCAAATCTTACTTCCACTCAAATTTTCCTTTTGTACGGAATCACATCATTCCCCAACGTCTCTTTCCTTCTTTCCATTCTATAAATACCTCTCATTTTCTTCCATAAAATCTCACATCAAATTCCAACTCATCTTTCAAATATCTCATATCTATTTTCTCTTCTTCCCTGACAAGAATGGCAAAGTGGATAGAGACACTGTTTCTTACAGTCATCACCATTGCTACGGTGATCATGACTTTCTTCTGCCTGCACAGTCCTGAAGAGTGTGGGCCTGCAATGGTTGCACTCCCAATCATCTACATGTTATTGTTCATAGCATGGGTTATCAATCGTCATTCTTAAAATTTGCCGTATTTCTTATTTCTTAAATGTACCGTTTATTCGTCGTACTGTTCAATATAGTATGTGATATTTGTACTGTCAGTATTAAATGTTGTACTATTTGTCATAATATTGCTTAATTACTAAGATAATATTTTGTGTGTTTTCTGCCAGTCAAATATTCCTATTTCTGTGCATTAAATGATTTTCAGGGTTATTATCGGTAATTTTGCCCGCATACCGTAAATATTAGTTATTTATTATGTCTGTGTTTTTCTAACAAGTCATGTAAATAAACTTTCATTTTTCACATAAAACAAAAACAAAAAACAACAAAAAAAGAAAATTAACTTTGACTGTTGATTTTTCACTCTAACTGCTACATCAATACCTGAACAGTCAGTCGACAGCCAAACTGCTGGCAGTACAATTCTCAGTGTTTTGTACCATCAATCAAATCAATCTTTCACAATTCAAAATTCCAAGATTTTTGTTCAAGAAGTCTTCTGAATATCACATGATTAGCAGAGACTCAACACTGCACAAAAATCAGGTACGCTTAACTGTCTCCTACACAAACAGTCCCTAATCAGGGTTTTTCTTGTTTTTACAGGGGCAACAAGTTTTTGAGAGCTCAAATGGATTTCATATACATCCATATATCTCAAAGTACCATCAGACAAATTTTCAAACTTCAATTCACTCAGACGCACCGTCAGCAGCTCAAACAGTCAACAGACGACCCGTTTGACCAAAAAAGTCAACAGACAGTCAAAAATGAATTTTTTTGTCAAAGTCCATATTTTGTCAAAGGATTCATCATTTGATTATTGGATGATCATAATTCATCAAGGAAAGATCAAAAATCAACAAAACCCTAAGATTCAAAATTAGGGTTTTTGCCTGAAAAGTCAACTCAACTTTGACTGATCATAACTCTCTCATCCTTCATCCAAAAAATTCAAACCAAAGCTTGTTTTGAAGGAAATTCAATTATCTTTCAAATGCCATTGATCCCATGGTCATTGGATTCACCATTTGAAAAATATGACCAAAGACATTACAGGTCATTTTCAAAGTCAACAAAAAGACACTTTTTTCAAAAGGACACACAAGGAGCTTCAAAAATCATTTTGACATGAGACCAAAGACATTGGTTAGAGGACTCTTTGAGGTTTCTAAAAAGTGCAAGATCTCCTTCATATGACAAAAATTGAAGGATTTACACCTTGTTGAAGTTGGCTAAATTTTGGAAAAATACATGAAATCAACATTGTTCAAAATTGCATTTTTTCCAAATGGGGCCAAACACACACGAAAATAGCCAAGGCATAGTCAAGAAAACTCACCAAAATTCTCTCAAAATTCCATAACTTTGTAATTTTCAATTTTCATATTTCCAATCAATATCAATACAAACAATCACTTCCAATCATCTCCTAAAGCAATATAGAGTAAGAATAAGCTCTTTGTTTGGTCCCATGAGAGTCGTAACATGTGTATAAAGTGTTACATGAACATACACTCATAACTTTCATTTTCGTATGCATGCTTAACTAAAATGAAATTTAACTATTTGCATGGACTCATGGCATGATATAGAGTAGGTTTGAGTGATCACATGCAAGCTTTAACGTGGATTTGAAGCTCCACCATTTTTGAGCTTCAAACATGTGAAGCTTTCGTTTTCCATGATAGAGGCTTCAAATGAAAAAACTAACGACGCTATCATGTTCAGAAGGGTCCATTTAGGTGATCTGGGTGGCCCTTGTTCTTTTTTATTTTTGTTTTGTAGGTCATTCAAAAGGTAAAAGAATTGAAAGGAAAATCCGCAGGAAAATCCGCAGGTAAGTCTGCAAGAAAATCCGCAGGTACCAAGGAAGAAGATGATGAATAGTGAGGTTGAATCATTGACCGCACGCGTGGCACATCTTTCTCTTCCCATTCGCCAGTCAACTGCACGTGGGTCCCACCTGGAATATTCAAATTCTGCATGATCACATGTTGTCCCTCTATCCATGTGCATCATGTGACTTCAATCTGGGCCATAGATCTCCACTAATTCTCCATCCAACGCATCAAAAACGTAGCTACACCATGCACCTTCATTTAATTACCACACATGATCATTGTCTTATTTTATTTTCTATTTTTATTTTAATTTCTTTGTTAAATTAATTAAAAATAGTTTAAAAATCCCAAAAAATCCACAAAAAATATTTTTAGACTTCTAAAATAATATATTATTTTCTGAAATAAAAATATTTTATTTTCTTCAAAATTTTAATATTTTTGCATAATTAATTAGTATATATTTATATATTTGCTTTTTAATTATTCTAACCAATCAAAAAATCATAAAAAAAATTGTTCTTTGTGTTAAATATTGTTTATATATTATAAACTAATTTTGTACATATTTTGAATAATTTTCTTTTTAAGTTTTAATTATTTGTATAATTATTTGCATAATTATGTTTTAATTAATTTAAATCAATTTCAAATCAATTTCCAAAAATTCCAAAAAATTAGTTTTGTTTTAAAATTAATTAACAAATATTTTGTACATATTTTAAACTTAATTTCTAGGTTTAAATCAATTTTCATCTTTTTTCTCCATTTTAATTTAATTAATCATACATTAATTATAATTAAAAGAAATCATAAAAAACCAAAAAACATGCCTTTTACTTTTCTTGCAATTTAAATTCCTAGATAAATGTATAGGATGTCAAATTCATGTAAATAGGCTAGTTTACATTTCCTGCACAATCGATGTAATAGCGTAGATTTACTTTCCGCACTTTACATTTCCGCACTTTAATTTCCAGCAAATATAAACTGC